>NW_006434120.1:1177976-1180309 GCF_000325575.1 Pteropus alecto
TCTGAATACAGATCAATAGAAATCACTCAAATTGAAAAACAAATGGAAAAAAATGTGAATAAAACAACAGAATAACCAAGGGCTGTGGGACAACATCAAATAGTCTCTTATACACCTAATTAGAATCCCAGAAGAGAAAAAGAAAATAATGTCCAAAAATTCTTCAAAATTAATTAAAGACAGCAAACTAAGTCCAAGATGCTCAGAAAATACCAAGCAAGATAAATTTTAAAAAGCAAATAAGGAGGAAAAAAATGGTAGACGACAGAGGCTCTGTTCATCCCTTGGGCGACCAAATCAAAGTTGTAACAGAAACAAGGAGCAGCAGCAAGGAAAAATCGCCTAGGTTCTAGATGAATAAGCCACACAACTGAGGAGAAATCCAAGAAATGACACTGCATCTGCAGAAGGTAGGACGGGGTGAGGACAAGGGGCTGCCCAATCTCGAGGGGCTGAGTAAGACGGAGGCTGTGGCGGAAGCAGACGCCTCTTAAAGGGCCCACATCTGCGAGCAGATTTTTGTGGTGACAGACCTGCTCGCTCCGAGCACCAATGCCAATTCAGCTGCGCTCAGGGGGCACCAGGGACTTACAGGGAGACATTGCTGGAGTGAGGGCTGAGGCAAGACTTGCTTTGTACAGAAATGCCGGTGGTATCCACTGTTCCCTGTTGAGCCCTCCCCACTACCAGTGTGCCGGACACAGCACCGCCATAGCTGTGACGTCACCAAACTGGATAACAGAGGTCGCTCCACCCAGAGGGTTCCCTGAAACCCTGCCTCTCCAACTCACAGCCCTACCCAAGCCACATCCAGGTACATCCTCAGCAAGTCAGGTGCTCCTTGCTGAGCACTGCCTAGATGCACACTGGAGGCAGCTGGCCTCCGTTTCTGGTGGGGCCTTTTGAGGCAACTATAAGCATAGCATCTGTGGATTGCTTGCTGAATCTTAACAGGTGGCCCTGGAGGGGCACAGGCTTGGGCTAAATTTGACCTGCAGCTGAACCTTCTCAGGACTGTGCCACTGGACACCTACTTCACAAATCCACACTAATAAAACTGGGAGACTTAGGAGCTTTGCTTAGTACATAGAAACAGACATGGAAAGACAGCCAAAATGGAAAGACAAAAAAGCAGAAATCATATGAGAGAACAGAACAGAGATCCACATATAATGGAGTCAAGTAATCTAACAGATGCAGAGTTCAAAACACTGGTTATTCAGATGCTCAATGAACTTTCAGATAAATTCAGTGAGAATTTCAACAAAAAGATAAAAAACATAAAAATGGAAATGGAAATTGTAAAACGGAACCAGTCAGAAATGAAGAACACATTATCTGAGATGAGAAGTATATTAAATGGAATAAACAAAGGAATAAACAAAGGAATAAACAAAGTGAATAAGAAAAGGATCAAATGTTCTATCAAGAGAACAGGAAAGCCAAGGACATGCAATCAGAATGGCAAGAGATAAGATGCCAAGACTATAAAAATAATTTAAGGAGCATATGAGACACTATTAAGGTTACAAATATCCATCTGATCGGTGTAACTGAAGGAAAACAAGATGTTGAACAGCTGCTTAAAGAAATAATGATAGAAAATTTCCCTAATCTGCTGAAGGAAATGGACATAAAACCCCAGGAAGCTCAGAGAATTCCAAAAATCAGGGATCCAAAGAGGCCCACATCATAATTAAAATGCCAAAGGTTAAATACAAAGAAAGAATCTTAAAAACAGCAAGAGAAAAACAGTTACCTACAAGGGAACACCCATAAGACTGGCAGCTGATTTCTTAAAAGAAATATGCAGGACAGAAGGGCTTGGCAAAAAATATTTGACAGGATGAAGACCCAAGATCTACAACCAAGAATACTTTATTCAGTAAAGTTATCATTTAGAGTTGAAGGACAGTAAAAGAGCTTCCCAGACAAAAAGAAGCTTAAGGAATTTATCACCAACAAGTCAATATTACAGGAAATGTTGGAGGGACTTCTTTAGAAGAAAAAGCATGTATCAAAAACAGGAATAAAGAATGATAACAACTACATCCCTATCAATAAGTACCTCAAGTGGAAAAGAATTAAGCACTCCAACTAAAAGATAGAGTGGCTGAATGGATAAGAAAACATACTGCCTAGAAGAGACTCGCTTCAGATTAAAAGACACACTTAGACTAAAAGAAAGGGTATGAAAAAAGATATTGCTTTGATGGACGTAGAAGGTATTTAAGTCAGACAGAGAAAGATAAACAAATATAGTGGACAATTTGGTGATGGACAGAGTGGAGCGGGGCTCGGAGGGGTGAGAGAAGGGGGGGGCGGGGTAAAGA
>NW_006434120.1:1180325-1190325 GCF_000325575.1 Pteropus alecto
TGTAGGGTATGCAGTTAGCATTAATACATTGGCTAGGTGGAGGGTCAGGGGAGGGAGGGGGCAATTGGGGGGATCATTTTATTAACTATGTAGATGTCTAACCAATGTACTATACAATTGAAACTAAAATAAATTGATTAAAATTTTAAAAAGCAAGTAAAAAATGTAGACAAACTATATTCAAACTGCTAAAAAAAATAACAAATGGAAAACTCTGTGGCAAGATGGAGTAGGGAAGGTGGAAATACATCACACACAGAAGAATGAAGATGAGAGTTACAAATGACTTCTCATATGCAAGCCAGAGATAATGGAATGATATCTCTAAAGTACTGAAAGAAAAATTGACCAACCCAGAATTCCATGACCAATGAAGATTTCTTTCAAAAATAAAGGAGAAATAAAGACTTTTTCAAACAAAACTAATAAAATTAATTACCAGCAGACCTTCACTACAAAAAAAAATGTTAAAAGAAATTCCTTCAGGCAGAAGGAATATCATAACACAAAAATTCACATCTATATAAAGAAATGAAGTGTGCTGGAAATGACATTTATAAAGGTAAAGATAAAATTTATTTTTTTCTTATTTTATTTATTTATTTTTACTTTTTATTACTATTTATGCCTACAGCACCTGGTTTTCCTAGGTGGTCTCCCATCCAAGTACTAACCAGACCCAACCCTACTCAACTTCAGACATCGGGTCTGTTCAGGGTGGCATGGCCATAGATCATGGATCGTGGCTCCACTGGGGCTCAAATCCAGGACTTTCTGCATGTAAAGCAGACGTGCTAACTGCTACACTATGGAACCACGTCCATTTTTTTCTTATTTTAAATGATCTAAATATAATTGATGGTCTGAAGCAAAAGAGTAATACTGTAATATGTATTTATAACATATAAAGTAAAGTGTATGACAATAATCACACAAAAATTGGGAGTGTTTTGTTATAAGGTCCTTACACTACACATGAAGCAAAATATTATTTGAAGGTAGATTAAGAGTAATGTGATATATATTGTCAACTCTAGGACAACCACTAAAAACATTTTTAAGGCATAATAAAACAATAGAGTAGTTTAAGTAAGTCATAAAATATTCAATTAATCTAAAAGAAGAATAAAAGAAAAAAACAATGAAACAAATATAAAACTAGCAAGAGTGTAGATCTTAATCCAACCACGCAATTATCACACTAAATATAAATAATCAAAATGCACTAGTTAAAAGACAGAGATTGAGAATGGATTAAAAAAAGCATGACCCAATTACATGCTGTTTAAAAGAAACTCACTTTAAATATAAATACATAAATAGGTTAAAAGTAAAAGTATGGAAGAAGTTATACCTTCGGAACATTAATCAAAAGAAAATTGGAGTGGCTATACTAATATCAAACAAAGTAGACTACAGAACAAGGAATATTACCAGTGATAAAGAGGGACATTACATAATGATAAAAGAATCAACTCAGCAAGGATCCTTAACAAATCTAAATGGGGATATACCTAACACTGGAGCTTCAAAATACAAACACTCCCAGAAGTTATTATTGACTGATAAATGCAAACTTCTCTTCCAAGCATATATGCAATCACTTCCAGACAGAATAATTGAATAGTCTCCTATAAAGAATTATCCTAAGTCCCTTCTCTATCGGCACCCATCCAACCCTACAACTCAACACGAGGCCTAGCCAACTAGCCATGCCAACACTACGCACCAAAACACCCTCTGCATAAAGGTCTCTCTTCATCCTTTATAAGCAAAAACTCACAATGCAGTTAAAGGTACATAAAGCACTACAAAAACAAGGAGACCATGTAAGGCAGATACATTCCCAGGTGAGCCAAAGTGGTGCAATCTTTGGAGTGAGTCATGGAACATGAGTTCTTTACAGCAATTAAAAGTCCCTGGAATTTACGCAAGAGTGAAAGCATTACAAATCAGTATTCTGGACCAACATTAACTGAGGTGTGGTAATTATGTTCCATTAAGAGGTTCAACTGAACACAATATTGGTTCTGTGCCTCTCAGATCACACTGCAGCTCCTCAAATGGCAGAACAATGAGCCAGCTTTGTTTTCAAGCTTCAGAGATGTCAAGACACTAAGCTTCCAGCACTTGCAAAGCTTTGGGAATCTGATATTAAAGTTTCCCTGAGTTAAAGTATTGTGATTTATTTTTGAAAAATCTACAGGGAATTCCACCATTGTGAAATCTAAATTGAAAATTAAGTCAATGTACAGTTTATCCTTCTCTTGTGCTCATATTTTAAGACCACAAAAGGCAGACATAAGAATCTTTTCGCTATTCTTTAACTCTTCTTTACTTTCCATAAATATAATTTATTTAAATACATAGTCATTTGTCAAACTAAAAACAAAAATTCTATTAGTTGGGGCCAGAAAAAAATCAAAGTTTTGATAAAAGCATGAATCTTAATTTCAAAAAATCTCATTTTGAAATCTTTTATCTTTTTCTCTAGAAAGTAAAAGTTTTGATAAAAGCATGAATCTTAATTTCAAAAAAATCTCATTTTGAAATCTTTTCTCTTTTTCTCTAGAAAGTAAAATCATGGCTTGTAGGTTAATCAACAATAAAAAAATAAACATTTAAGCTAAGTTTTATGTCTTTTTATTTCTAAACCAAATTAATCAAACAGGAAACAGAAAATCACTCAAAGCAATGAACAAATTTAATCAGGCAAATTTTTAAAAATGCCTTAAGTAAATCTACCTGTTCCCTGAAGATTTCTGCTAATAACTTTGGGGAAACTACTTGGCAAAATGGGAGCTCGTTATATAACTGGAGTTCATGTATTAGAAATGAAAAGCAAGATGACCAATATTCCAAATAGTCTTATGAATGAAAGGCTGTTTGTTTTCTTCTGTTTAGATGTCTATACATGCTCTCATACTACACGACAAACCTGTTAGACCAGGAAAAATATCTTTCCAGATACTTTAGAGGTTATTAATGCTAAATGAGCAAAATTTGTCTGGTATAGGGAAAGGGAGATTTGTTTCCACTCCCTAAGACTATCTGAAGGAGTACAGCCTATGAAAGGTTCACCTCTGCAAGACATTTTGCTCAAGAGACTTAGGTAACTAAACAAAACATGGTTATAATAAAATTCTATAGATATGAATGAGGAGCTAGAAGCAATAGTGGGAGCAAAGGCACCTGGATAAGCACTTCAGACTTTCTGTCCAGAGAACAAGGCTCATTTGAATTGGACTAGCTGCTCATGCCTGGCCCAGTGGACTCCAAAGGGAGTTACATGTCTATTAAGAGAAGTGGGCAGCACAAAATGAACCAGTGTGATGAAGAGGAAACTATCAGAACTTTTTTTCAGTCTAAGAGCTTTATATCATTAAATATGTTGATTGACGGGTGGTTGTATGGGAGGCAGTATAGTATAGTGGTAAAAGCAAAGTCTCACGACAGCCTAACCACCAGTGGTGGTGAAGCCGCTTAGCCACCAATGACCTTAGGCAAGTTATTTAACTTTTCTGTGCCTCTATGTCTTCACCTATAAAAATTGACAATAAATTAAATGGGTTACTCTTCATAAAGCACTCAGAGCAGTGCCTGAGCAAAGTAACCACTATGTAAATGTGTGCTTTATTCCATCTGATGGTCACATACAGCATGTCAGATGCCCTAAAAGAATCCCGAAGGAAGAGCAGAAGTTCCACTAGGTGGAAAGGTTTACTGGTTTGTCCACTTTCAGAGAACTGTGGAGTAAGAAAGCACCCAAGAGTGTGCTTATGAACTTTTTAAATTACATTTTCTAGTTTTAGGTAAAGTAACTTCATAAGGTGGACAAGTGGCTTAAAAAGATTCCAGAAAACAAAGACAATGCTATTACTGCAAGCACCAGCAAATAAAAACAAAATGACATAGGTGACAGTATACCTATTATTGGTAAAAAGCTCTTGTTCAGTCACTATGAAGGAAAACAAGACCAACTAATCAGAAAAACAAGAAGATGGCCACAAAATTTTAAATTATCAAGTAAACTATGTGTTAACTATATATGATTTTTATTTGCCTCCCCCAAAATCTATGTGAATATGAATTTATAACCTCTATTATTAATTCTCAACTTTACCCTAGATACTTTTTTTTGTGCTTTGAGATACAGGCTCCATACTCACTGGCTGAAACCCTTGGGGCGGATGTGTTCAGAATACAGAATTTCTCAATTTAGATTTTTGTAAGTTATTACAGAGCCTGTGTCATATATTACTAACACTCCTTTAGGAGGATCTCGGGCAGCATCCCATAATCAATCACATTAACATTTCTGTAGAGAAAATTATAAACATTCACACTAAGTAGGATAAATGAAGATCGTAAATAATCATTTTTGGTAACATGTATTATGTATTTGCTGTAAATTGTTATTTACATACTAGCTTAAGGTCCTAACACACATTTGAGAAAACAGACAAACATATCAAGAACATTATTCCATTTTCAAAAAGAATAAGAAATTCAGTGGAGTCAAGTCGGTGGCTCATGGTAGAGTCCATGGGGTCCTTGAATGATGCCATTTTGCAAAGAAAAAGACAGTCTTTACAGGTGAGAGCTATCAATTTAAATGGAAAATTAAAAGAAGAGAACTTGATTCAGTCATAAATTTTTATACTAAAAACTCAGGAAGTCACCGAGGTTCCTATCGCTAGCATAAATTTCATCAGCCCGAGTCAGAGAGACTGTTGGGCAGCCACACAGAGAATGTGGGGTCCCCAGGAGCACTGAGCCCCTCCAGGTAGTGCTTCCAGTCTTGCTGCTGGGTTGTGTCTGGTAGCTGCGACCCCACAGGGAGCCCCTGACCACCCTCAGCCTGGCCACACAGAGAACCACTCCCTGTTCTGCCCCTTTCCAGCGTCTTCTCCTACTGCTGTGGGAAAAAAAACCCAGTCTTTACACACTGAGTGGAAGAACCTGGAGAAAGCCCAGGAGCTGGGAGAACCAACAGGTAGGCTTCCTGCTTCCAAAGTCTGTTCATCAAATGGCCTAAATGTCTTTACTCCCCTTGGTTTGTTTCCACTAAATTCAATTAGAATTCTTTTTCTTTTAACAAGCAACTTCTTTTGAAAAGGCAAGTACATCTTGAATGATTAGTTCAATATAATTGTTTTTCTACTAATACTTAGCTGAGATTAGCCATATCTGAGTTCAATTTTCACTTTAATAAACATGTATTGAGTACTGTTAATATGCCAGGCATTCTGAGTGGGCCAAATAAAGATCATAAACAGCTTCATGGCTGCACAGGTTGGTTTTTGCTTCCCCAGTCTGGGAGAGGGGAGATGATGGTGGGGGTGACGGTGTTAGAAGACAGACATTGAACGAACAATGACAGAAGTGATAAATGCCATGAAAGGAGAAATGAGGATAACAACTAAGCTGTGCCAGCTTATGGCAAGGCAATTTAACTAGTCTGGGTCAAGGAAGAGTACCCAAATGGAGACTTAGGAAACGGGTTAATGTTAACAGGTGAAGGTGGGAGGAGGATGTCCCACAGTGACTGCGGGGTGAGTGCTATGGAGGGCCCTGTGAACTCTCCTCCTCCTGTCAAGCGACGTGACTGACAGGCTTTAAGCAGGGGAACAGCCTCAGCTGACTTGAATTTTAAATAATCCCTCTGGCTACATTGAGAGAATGAAGTGGAGGGGAAAATCAATTAGGAATCTATTGCAAGATTCCAGATAAGAGAAGACAGAGGCTTAAACCGGTGGTGTCAGTGGAACTGGGGAGATGTGGAGAGATTCGGACATTCGGAGATGTTTTTTGAGGGGACAAAATCCACAGGACTTAGTGAATTACTTATAGGTTATGAAGAGGAAGACTCCTTGGTTTTTGTCTTGAACAATGATGGATGGTGGAGTCCTACGCTGAAGAGCAGGTTTGGTGGGTAGGATGATGAGTACAATTGCAGGTATGTTGCTTCTGAGGTGCCTGAGAGACATCTGAGGGGTGACAGCTAGTTAGCAGCGCTTGGATATGTTGGGAGAGATGCCAATCTGGAGTCACCAGCATCAGCACAGTAATCACCCAGCATGTGTGTCAAGAGTAGAAAATGTAGACACTCTAGTACAAGAAGCAGAAGTCTAACACTTAGGGGATGTGGTGAGGTGGGGGAACCAGCAGGCAAAGGAGACCATGAGGGAACAGCGGGGAAGTAGGAGGTAAACAAGGCAAGTGTGATGTCACAGACTCAAGGTCAATGGAGAGATGGACTGAAAAGCTTCTGGGGATTTGGGGACCTAAAATTCACCCACTGTCTGCTTTCGTGAGAGCATTTTCAGAGGAGGGGTGTGAGTTTGGAGTGAGTTGAAAAGTGAACGTGAGGCAAGGAAATGCACCCCAAAGTATAGGTGACTTTTTCAAGAACCTGGGCTATAAAACGAAGAAGAGCTTAAAAGGATTTCTCAGGAAGAACCAGGAGATGAGGGGTGATTTTGTTTGCTTTTAGATAAGAGAGTTAAGTACATTTCAAAGCTGATGAGAATGAGCCAGCAAAGAAAGGACAGAGACAGAGGAGAGAGAGGACATAATGATTAAATAGAAGGTTCCTGAAATGGGGAGAGAGGCTGGGCACCACAGTGGAGGGGAGAGTTGACTTTGTCCTGGAGGAATGACACTTCTTCCTCAGTGACAGCAAAGGAGGTGAAGAGGATGGGACGGATGCCTATAGGCTTACAGAGATTTGGTGAGAGGGTGAGGGAGCTTGCTCCTGATGGCTCCCAGCTGCTTGGTGTGGTAGGAGGCAAATTCAGCTCAGAGTTAACCAAGGGGCAGAGGTGAGATGCGAGGGAAGAGAGCGGAGGAGGTGGGAAGAGTGGTTGTGGAGGACAGAAGCAGAGCCGGCCAGAGCGCCTTGCTGGGTAGCATGGTGGGCCAAGCTGCGGATGGAGGCATGACCCACCCACACCAGCCTCAGCCTGACTGGTGTTACCTTCTCGTGCAGCTTGGGTACAGCGGGTGGCCAGCAGATGGCTGGACCCATGCAGAGCTGGGGTGTGACCTGGCAGGTGCACTGGAAGGACAACAGGGCAGCGTTTAGGGTATTGGTAGGAGAGTGATTGATGGGATGGACCAAGAATCCAGGCTGCATAGAGAGGTAAGTGTGAGGAGGGAAGTGGCCAGTGGGCAGGGAGACAAAGGAAAGGGATTTCTTCAAAGGAGAAAAAGGGGGTGAATATGGAGCAAGAAACACTTGGAGTTACAGAGGTGGTTGGAGGTTTGGGCCGTCAAGGGGCATAGGCTTGGTGGGGATGAAGACAGAAGAAGCATGTAAGTGTAGCACACAGTCTCTGCCAGCTTAACCTCTTGCCAAGATCAGGCTTGCACTCAGGAAAAGGGAAAGAAATGCAAATAAGGGCATGGGCATGATTCGAATTGTAATAACCCACTTCTTTGTGATTAGACAGGGCATTATGCAAAGAATTTAAAGTTTTTAGAAATCTTGCTCTGAAATCTCACTAAAGAGGCTTCATTCTTATATTGAAGGATGTGAGAGTAAAGAGACATGCTCAGCTAGAGCAAGCCAGAAGTTACTAAATACGGCTTGGGATTTAGCTTTGAATTCTGGTCTTACCTGCCATGGTCTTGCCATATGATGCAATAATAGCTAATGTTTATTGGTGCTTCCCATATGCCAGGCATTATGCTAAGAACTGTACACATTTATTTCATTCAAGTCTCATAAATCTCTGAGGTAGATACTCTTATTATCCCTGTTTTACTGATGGGGAAACTGAGACATAGGTTAAGTTGGCAGTGAGCCATGTATGCTTACCAGTACTCTTCATTTCTCAGATAAGGATGACAATGCCATTTGGGACTTCGTGAGAAGTGAACCATAAAAATGAAGGTATAGTTCATAGAAAATTAAGTTCATCTAAATTCAAAATAATAATTTTGACTGCATAAAGGTGTTGATTTGAGTTTTAAAAAATTTAAACCTCAATACCAACCTATATTTCTCTGAATTAGCATGCACTCCTGCTCCTTTGCAGAAAACTGGCTTCTGCTTTTAATGCCGAAGTCAAAGCAATATTTATTCCTCCCCATGTCAAACAAAGTGCAGTTGAATACTGTTCTCCTCTGTCCCAAGGTCAAGCTGTTTTCAGCCAGCCGAATGGTCCTTTCCCCAGGGCGTCTAGGGGCCTCCTTGAAGACGGCAATCGCCCCTTGAACGAAGGTGCATGGTGGGGGCAGCACCATCACTTCGACCCCAGACTCACATGTGAGTTCTGGCACCATCACCAATTTGTATCCAAATCTCTGGGCCAGGTCGACAGGTCCTGTGGAGGTGATGACTGAATCTCGGCCGAGCAGCTTCAGCACCACAGTGACATAAGCTTCTGGCCCCACAGGCGCACAGCCAAACTCAACCCACTGACCTTGAGAGAGTTCTGTCCTCTTGCTGCTTCTTATCTCCAGTGGCTGTCCCTGACTTGTTCCTGCCTCAGGAAGACTGTTGGTGAAGATGACATCCACCAAGATGTCAGGCTTGTCCACAGGGAACGGACACAGTGGCTGACTGGTGAAAAGGCCCACTTGGAAGGTGCCTTCTGCTGTCTTGGATGTCCTATTGAGGTCAACGCGAAAGACGGGCCATTCCACCTTCAGAAGGGCACCTTTCTCCCACCAGGGGACTGGAGTGCTGCTGTCTGTCCCTTCTGGAGTCATCATGAACCAGTAGTCACCAGCCTCCTTGAAGTAGAAGCACTCAAACTCGAGTGTCCCCTGGGACTTGTTGGTCTGGAGGTATTTAGTGGTCACAGTCTGATTGGTATTGGCCTCCAAGAGCAGCACAGATACATTCCTCAGCGTCCCATTAGCACTATCAAAAAACTGGAAATCCACAGACACTGTGGTGTTGCTTAGCGCTACATGTCCTGGCTCTCCCAAAAGGAGATACTCGGCTTCTCCAAGAACTGCAATGAAATGTTCAGAATGCGTTTTACAAAGGTATATTTGAGCAGCACTACTAGAGACATCGAAGAAAAAAAATCACTATAGACAAAAGAGAAGTTCAAACTGAGCTAAGGATGATGTAAAATGATGCTGAGCACTGATTCTGGGGGTTGGGCACTGTACGGTTTCCATTCTAAAGTGCCTCTGTTCCTTTATCTTCATCTTTTATAGTTATGTTTAAAATAACAAATGAGTGATACTCTGAATTCAAAACATTCAATAATGTAACATCTGCAATGAAAATCTATACAGCAAGAGTAAAAACTGACAATTCATTAGACAAAAATCTAATACCTCTCTTTTCTCATTTTAATCATATTTTGGTGTTTAGGTATTTGGGGAAAATGGATTTAAAGTGAAGTGAGAGAAAGCTTGGTTTAAATGATATAATATAAACTGCTCTGATTACTTAAAATGTGAGACCTATTCAAAATCAGTGTTTTCTGATACTCAAGACAAGTACTTGGGCATTTTCACCTTAAAGAAACCAGTGGCCTGGTTCATATGAGGCAAAAATTTTTAGGCAAATAAGATATGTTGACTCTCTATTCTGCATGAGTCATTCGAGGGTTAAAGTGGACGTTTATGAAATACCCAGGCTTGTCCCTGGCAATTTTAATGGCATTACAGCAACTGCTATTGGCCCAGATAGGGTAGATGACTACTAGCCCACACATATCACTCTGTTAGGATCAAACACATCTCTTTAAAAAGAGACCCATCAGAGCACCCAAAGTAAAGAATGGAAAAAACACAGACACAGAATCCTTGTTTCTATTTTGAACCCTATCCAAATACATATCAAAGGAGACAGAATTTGGCAATGCAACAATCAACTGGCCCATGGCTAGTGTAAGAAACAATTCTAGATTCAAGGGACTGCTGTACCCTTTTGGTATGAAAAACACATGTGTAAATATGAATTTATTATTCTTATTATGTATACCTCATACATAAATAATACATACATATCACATCATTTATATATATATAT
>NW_006434120.1:1190341-1200978 GCF_000325575.1 Pteropus alecto
ATATATATATAGGTCCTTTGGAGATATATATATATTGGAGATATATATATATTGGGTCCTTTGGAGATATATATTTTTATATATCTCCAAAGGACCTCAATGTGTTGTTCAGGCTGACAGTCTTTAAATATACCTTTACATGTATTCAGTGATTATTATAATCGGCACATGAATATATTGGCACATAGAGGTTTTGGGGTTTTCTTTTAATCAACTCAGCACTTCATTCATTTCTTATTTAAGATGAGGTGAAATAAAAGATATAAAACTGAGATAGACCTGAATGCTTGATCATCTCTAATATGAAAACCCTACCCTAACAGGATAAAATTTTTTAATGTATTGGGCTGATTCTGGTTAATAAAATTATATAGGTTTCAAATGTACAATTCAATAATACATCATCTGTATAATGAATGCATTGTGTTCACCACCCAAAGTCAAGTCTCCTTTCGTCACCATATATTTGACCCTCTTTACCCTTATCTACCTCGCCCCCTCCCCGTTTTCCCTCTGGTAACCACTCAGCTGTTGTCTGTGTCTATGAGTTTTTGTTTCTTTATCTAGTCAAAACAGAAGTTGGGGGATACTTCCTTTTGCATGGAGACTATTCAAGGTTGGAGAAAGTGGCTGATTCTGCTGCAGCTTGTGTGCTCGTTCAGAGCCAACTGGCACCTTTTTGTGAACAGGTGCATGAAGAGACTCCAATGCTGACTGGATTAAGATTAATGGAAGCCTATTGTTAATGACAAGGATTATCAATGAGACAGATCAGATTCTGATTTGATGGACAATGAATCAATGCAAGAGACATACATGCCCAAGTTGGAAATGGAGGAAAAAAGATACAGTGGGTTCCAGCAGCAGCAGATAGAAGGCTTTCACTAAAGACAGAGCTTGCTACTCTACAACTCTTGTTTTTACTGACAAGAATACCATCTCATTTAGAAAATTTAGTTGTATGCCGTCCTGACTGCTACAGTATAGTTTTCTGTATTCTTTCTTTTCCTCTCCCCCGATTCCTGTATTGTATTTAAAGGAACTGGTGTCTCAACATAAGTGTGTTGCTTTAAAAAAAAAAAAAAAAAACTAATCGGTAATAGCATATTTTGATCAACATCAAATGAAGAAGCAGGGGAAACCCACATCTGTGAAACTACCTCCTCTTCCATTAGTAGCCTGTACACTCGACTTTTATGCTCCATGCTCCATTTATGCATAGATTGTTGATTGTTGCGTTGCCAAATACTTGTTGCTGCTGGCATGCATCAGAAGATAGATGATTTCATGCATAATAGGTGTATATAATAGGAAAATTTTTATTTTCCTAGTCCAGTAAGACATTTTATACTCAATAAACATCCTTGCTGATTTTGTTTAAATGGAAGATTTTGATGTCTTTATCACTATGATGCCACAGACACTTCTATAATTTTTTGTATGAGGTTGTTACATGTAATATGTTTTTAAGTGGGAATAAATGACTTTAAAAGAAATGAATCCCAGATTGGTTTTCCATAAACCAAGTGTCTTCTTGTTTAAATAAACTTATTAAAAAAGAAATGACTGAGGAAGGAGATTCACCAGAAAAAAATAACAGTACACGCTCTGGTCCATTTAACTGGCTGTGCCAGCGATGTTACAAGAGCCAGGATTCTCTTCCTTTGGATCATAGTTTTTTCATCAAAATGAAAACAATTTCCACCCTACACCATCAAATGCTTAGATGTTTGTGAAATATTTGGAAAGCATCAAAGCTAGTATATTATCAAATCTATTGGTTCAGTAGCTGCATATGTCTAAGAAATTAACTACATATTTAGATGAAACAAACAGAATGAAGAAAACTAACATTAAACACCTACTGTATGCTCAGACATTCAAGGTGTTTCACATTCTTGATTCTATTTTATCGTCACAACAACCCTGTGAAGTCAATATTATTGCTAAGGTTAAAAGGGATTAAGAAATTCATCTAAGGCACACGACTGCCAATGACTGAAATCTGGATTGGTTCCAAAGATATTCTAGCAGAAAAACTCTCCTATCAAGTGAAATCTTAAGTCAAATCCCAATCCATAAAACACTATTTCATGTGAGTGTGTGTGTGTGTGTAACATGCTTATCTACAATTTGTTAAATTCAAAGTGAGTAGTTTTTATTATCTTTTTAAAGATTTAAAAATACATCTAAATTGAAATTTGAATGAATAGTGCAGAACCTTAAGAGAACCCAGGGTTGCAAGGATTCGCAATTTAAAAGGTACTGCACCCTTACTTGCCTCCTTCATGCAGGTTCATCAACATTTACGCATTTATAAACCTCACAATTGTTTCTTCATTGATCCCTACAGCATTAAGTATACTCACAAAACTCACCACAGTCACAGAGCACCACGAACAATAGATTTGAAAAGTCTTTCAACATTCGTTTCATTCTGATCAGCAAAATCCCAGGTCTTTGGTCTCCTCATGTCCTTTCTCCCATCCAAATTGTGACTTTTTTTTTTTTCAAAAACACCTGAAAGTAGAACCTCAAAAAAATGATGGCTCTGTTCAATATCACCCTTAAAATAGTAATAATGAAATGATAAAAAAATATTCTAAAAGTCAAACTTCCTAGGTGATATTGAAAACAGAAAGGACACTAATTTTCACTGGGGAAATAACCTGTAATTATGCATGTCCCTTTTGTTCCATTACAGGTTACCTGTTAAGAACATCTGGGATACCCAACATCAAGATTATTTTTGCAAAGACCAAGTCTCATTTTATTGTAGCACATCCTAAAGTGGAGTTTGTTACTTGCTTAATGTCATCAAAGCTAATAGCCAATATGGATAATACATCTTCACATATTTATCTGCTTGACATTTCACAGTGATTTACTAAACTTTAGCAAATTTACTAAATTTTTTGCTAAACTTTTACTTTGCATTGTGCTGCGTAGCCCTGCCTTGCTTTCACAAATAGGCTTACTGTTTTTCTTGAACAACTGGTATGTTATCTGGATTGCTTCATTTCTTTATGCCTAGGAGTATACCAAAACTATAAAACCTTTTTAAAAAGATACCCAAGAATACTGTGAACTCCATGTGGCTATGACTTCCCTTGTTTAGAGAACTCTAAAGAGAAAACAGAGAAATAACAATTATCATCATGTCAGTCTTCTAGTACTTGTTGCTGCTGGTATGCATCAAGAGATAGATGATTTCATGCAGCAATCTTCCCAGACCACCTAGGAGGGCAGGAAAGACCTTGTCAGCCTGTGCTTCAGAATGGTTTGTGGGAGAAGGCACTCACTTTGATATAAACAACTGTTAGACTACAGAATAAGATGTTGGGCATTTAAGTACCTCTTTTTCCCACACTAGAGTCTAGTAAACTGTAGGCTACTAAACATAACCAAATATATATTTTCTTCATGTTTATACTCCCATTATCGTTAATAACTTTAATAAATATAGTATATTCCAAAAATATGTATGTTACAGCCATTCAGATAAGACAAGAATTAATTGAATTAAAAGGACTGAAATAATCAAAAATTCACTGGAAAAAAGAGCTGATGTGTCTCTATTATCTTTCTTTCTAGAGGAGTTGGTTGAACAAAGGAAATACTGTACTTCTTCAAAGGGAAGCAGAGATTTGAAGCATAATTATGCAGATGATTAGGGCTCCATTCCCTCCCCAACAACAACAAAAAAAAGAAAATTCAGTATTGATGGAATTAGGCACAGATTTGACCTAAATCCTTTCTTTGAACATGGACTGGTAAACTTGGCCAAAGGCAGAAGGTGAGCATCATGTATCACCCTGGCAAGCTGGGGTGCTTAGGGCAATTAAAACACGAAGTCACTGATAATTCAGTAACTACAGCGAGGAAAAACAAGCTATCCCTAGTTCCCAGAAGGTGAACTGGCTTCTCCCAACCTGCTTGCTTCCCTGCGATAAACGTTTTGTAAAGAAGCTCCTAATTACATCTAATTTTGTCATTTTGACACATTTTCCTTAAGAAAATGAGTAGTAAAACCTAGAACAGTGCGATAATCTATATTTAGGACTGAATGAGAATGGAATTATAAAATAAACCAGCCTATCTGAAATCATTTTATGAATTTTTTTAGTGTTCCCAACCTTTGAAAACACTTATTTTAACTAGCTCAACCATTAATTTGAGGACTCTAACAGAGTACCCCAGAATGGAATGAGATGCTAGGTAAAAAGCACTACATTTAAAAAAGATATAGCAAATTTTTTGTAATCTTGCTTGCTTAATTTAACCCATTGTGTTGTTCCTAATACAGTTCAGCTACTTATAATGTTTGACTTGAGAATTGTTTTGAGAAAATAAGAACTTAGGTATATTTTCTGCACATTAAAAATACTTCCATATAGCATTTACAGACATAACCATTTAAAATTCTAAATGCGTCAGCTAGAGGGTTGGTGGAAGTTGTGAATATTCTCAATGGCTAATGGCATCACGCCAAGCTCGGATCCCATGTTTTTGGTGAAACCAGTTAAGATAAACCCCTACAGTGTCCTCACAGCTGTAGAAAAAAAGACAATACATTACGCTTAAAACTCATGGGATCGATGGTTTATTAAAGAATAAAAGGGAAAAGAAAAAGAGGCAAAGTGATTTTGAACCTTCTGACAAACCTGCACATGCTTGTGTGTGTATACATCTAATAATAATGATATTTATTAGGAGGAAATCCCTAATTCCAAAGCGGCCTGTGTAAACTTGCTTTATTTATAATGCAGTCCAGTGGGCTCTGCCCTGTCCCACGGGTTGGATGCAGCTTCCCGGGGAAGCTGTGTGCACTCCCCACATCTACTCAGCTTTCCAAAGTCCCCCAAGTCAAGTTCAAGCTTGGAAATGTAGCCCTGTGCGTGTCGTCAAAGCACTCTTAAAATGAGGTCCGTTTTGAAATGCTTATATCTCATACTCTTTATATCCCAGAAAGGATTTCTTTTCCTTAAGAAGCCAACTTGTTCTGAAACCCCTAGTAACTTGTTCTGAAACTCTTAGTATCCCAAGACTCTCTTCTTCAAGGGTCCCAACTATTCGGACTTAAAACCCGTCTACAGTCGGCCTCAGTCCCTTGGCAACACCTGCGCCCCGGGAGAGCCGAAGTCAGGCAAAGGCGGGACTCGTAGATAGGAAGACGCGCACATTTAGAGCTTGTCCCCTGGGAGAGGAGCTGAGCTCCAAGAGAACAGGAAAAGGGGACTGGGTGCGTCGAGGGACTGGCACCGTCCACCTGTGCTTTCGGGCTGAGGGGAGGGGTGGGGGCGGCAAGGTCCGGGAGGCACTGCCAGAGCCCGGCGGAGCCGCAGAGGCCCCGGCGGCACAGGAGCGCCCACCGGGTCGCAGAAGGCTCTTCTTACCTCTCGGAACTGGCGGGAGCAGCGGCCCGGCCCGGGACGAGCGTGGTAGCGAGGAGGGCGCGGGCAAGAAGCCTCAGGGCCCACAAGATCGCACGCCGAGCCTCCCGCGTCCCGGGACTGCGCGCCCCGCCCGCTGCGCTGGCCTCCCGCAGCCCCACCCCGGCCCGCCCCCGACGGCGCGGGTGGGCGGCACCCGGAGGGCGGGGGACCGTCGCGAGCTGGCGAGGCCCCACCCCGCCCGCCCCGGGCAGCGCATCCTTTCCTGCCCGCTGGCCCGCTGGCCCGCTGGGGACGGGAAACGCGGCAGGAAACGTGCGCAGCTCGCCAGGGCCTGCAGGAGTGGGCGCAGACCCCCCACCGACACACACGCGCGCATAGCCCGCAGGCGGGACCCCGGTTTTAAGGGCGAGCCAGCGGTCTCCGGACCTTTCAAATTCAATCACTTCTCCCTCGTGTCATGTTCTTTTGGGGGAACACAAAGTAAGTCATTGAAGTGACATAACTGGTGGGCTGTAAACATGGCTTCCCCCAAAACTTGGTTTCTCAAATGTCATTAAAGACTTTCAAAAGAAAACAGTTCAGGTAAAATGCATATCCGTGTTTCTTTCTCAGGCGCCAGAATTGGTTAATTTTAAAATCACATTCTTAAAATTCTAATCTGCAGGTGTTAAAAGTTCTTTTTAAAAGAATACGGAGTTCCCCGTTGTTGAACAGCTGTGGTTGTTTTTGAGTACCTTATAATGTGCAACACCGTTCACACCATTTGCTCTTCTTTTACACAAAATATACCATTTAATAGACAAAACTAATGTGTGATAATATAAATCACAGCACAGTGGTGGCCACTGGGGAGCAAGTGCTTGGAAAGAGGCACCAGGGAACTTTTGGGATGATAAAATCTATTGGTTAGGGTGTGAGTTACATGGACTATGCATTTGTCCAAACTCCACCAATTTAAGATCTGTGCATTTTGCTGTTTGTAAATTTTACCTCGATTTTTAAAACTCAAAAAATATAGCTTCCTGAACAAGCCTAATCCCGTCTGATCTCAGAAGTTAGCAGGGTTGGGCCTGGTTAGTACTTGGATGGGAGACCACCTAGGAAGACCAGGTGCCATCGGTGGAAAAAGTAAAAAAATAAGGGATTGTAAACTGACAAGGTCCTTGCAATGTGAGGTCAACCAAAGGTTGCCTCACATAAAGAAAATAAATAAAAAATATAGCTTTTGCAAGTCCTTGACTATCACTTAATTTTTTAAAAGGTAGCACAATTATTCAATTATCAGAGTTATCAGAGATTGTCAGAGGTACCAAATTTTGTCAAATACATAATTCTGGCAGTACTAATTAAATCTATCCCAAGCTTCAAGAAAGGCTGTAAGGCCATCCATCATCCAATTCAACTGCCAGTAGAATTACCTAGTCCATTATCCATTCATCAACACAAGCTGGGACTCCTTTTCAAATACAGGCTATGGCCGCTGGCATTTTCAGTTCTGAAAGCGAAAGCTCAATTGAAAAAGTGGGCTTTGGAGTTTATACATAAAGCTGACATTAATTTCAGCCCTGTCTCTGTAATGGTGGGCAAATGACTTAATCCCTCCTTACTTCCACTGTAAAAGGCATATAGTATTAGTTACATTGAAGTCTCTTAGTGACTGAGTGAAACATATAGAAAGCAACTTGCTCTGCATAAATATTTCAGACACATACACTCCTTTAGAGACCCATTCTTGAGGGGTAGAACTTAAATCGAGGTACAAATGGCTGGATCAATGTGCTTGGCCATTTTTGCCTTAATTAGAATTCTTACCAAATTGTATTATTGTATTTATTGGACAGTTAAAATAGTTTAAGCTTTTCTAAAAGAAGGCAACACAGACATGAAGAAAAAAAGCTTTCAAATTAACAGTGGAATAGTCTTGACATATTTAACTAAAACAAGCTGGCTGTCAAGATATCTTCAATTCTCTTTCTGGGTCAGCAGCTGCTTTAATGATCTTGTGCAAATTATGTAAAATTTATTCACTTTATACGAACGGAGAGATCTTTTATTTCCTAGCTAATACTCTGAGAGAAAAGCTTTAACTGACTCATGGTAGGACACAAGGAAGAATACGAATGACCCAATTTTCACACTGTAATAACAAGATCTTACATGTGTTAACCTGACTTTTCGGGAGTACTTCCCACATCATGGATATGGCCATGTCATGGAATTAAATAAGAGACTGTATCTCAGACAAGCTAAGCTCTGACATGCCTGACTGAGAAGTCTGTTGGGAAAATAGTAAAAGACACCGATTTAGGTTTTGCAAGTCAACTCATGATATATTATAATCCCCAAATCACTCAATTCAGTTACTTTAATTAGGAATATACCATGTACAATCACTGACCTAGGCCAGTGGGAATTCAAAAGAAGTGTTATATGACAGTCCTTGAACTTAAAGAAACCCAATTTTTCTATTTTCTTATAGTACCAAGATCATAATTAGAGAATACAAAATATAGTCAAGCATTTTGAATAGACAATAACTTTTATGGACTTTAGAAATAGAGTTGTGTACTGGAAACAAATTTTTCTACAGCAGGTGGGATTTGATTAATAGGAAATGAGTGGGAAGAAGTAACAAAAGGAAGTCTGGACAGACAAGGGAAATATGTCCCAGGAACAAAAAGGGCCACCCTGTGCTGTTCCCTTGACCCCGATGCCTTCCACCTACTGCCAATCTCTTGGTCCTTGCGAGCCTAGTTTACCACACTCTTCCTCTCCCACAGGCCTTCCCAGATCTCTCCATCCTAACTAAGGGCTCTTTCCTCTGTCTTTGGGGCATGCACTTCATTCCATCCTCAATTAAGTTTGCTCACATGTCTATTTCCCCAACTAGGCTACCTCTTAAGGGTAGCCTTATTTGATAAACGCTGTATCTTATTTACTTTTGTAGCCCCATCCACCAGAGGTCCAAAAGTTCCTCACACTAAGTTGGTGTGTAGTCAAAAAAACGTTTGTTTGTTTTTTTTTTTAGTTTAATTGAATGGGAGATAAAGTAAGATAAAGTGGAGCCAAACTATAAATAGGTCTATACATCAGAGTTCATTCATTCAATAAATATTTATTGAGTGCTTACTGTGTGCCAGGCCCTGTTCAAGGCTCTGAGGATATATCCATGAACAAACCAGATAAAAATCTCTGCCCCTGTAGAGCTTACACTCTAAATCTATCATAAGAGATGAGATCAGCAATAAATTTATATAAATTCAACCATACCTGTAGGCAAAAAAAGATACACATTTAAATAGTTTAATTATAAAACTCTACTGTTAATATGAAGTTTTTATTATACATTGTACTCACTATAAAGTATTCATACCTACAGAGATTCTAATTGTAGGATTATATTTTGTAGTTTATTGGCAATTTAACTGCGTTACAAGCATCATTTTGAGCATGCTTGATTTCGTCCTTAGGCAGTCTTTAAAACCTAACCACTTTTTAAGTTGTGACTCTACTGTACCAAAATGAAAACTTTGAGATTGTTGGGCAAAGGACCATTTTACGTATTGGAACATGAAAATGACATGATGAATCCTCATCTCGTCACATTAGTCTGGTAACAGGGAACAAGAGATAGTACATTCACATGAATATATGTCATCGATCGATAGTGATCTTCATATCAAAAATTTAAAAAAAAACTAGTTCACTAGCCACTTCCATTTTTTTAAAACAAATAAAATACTAAGAGCTTGAGGTCATAAATATTTATAATCAAGTCTTGATTATAAAATCTAAAAGAACAAATTGTAACATACTGGCTTATTCTGAATAAAAGTTTATCATTTTTATATCAAAGAGTATTTAAAAAGACACCAAGAAAAATCATTTTTTTAATTTTGCAATAACTTTACTCTATATACATTAATACCAATCATTTAACCCTAAAAACAGTCTTCACTTGTGTAAGTAAAAAATTTTTATCAGTATGTGACTAGAAATATTTACCATATAGCTACAGGTTTATGCTCTTAAGAGCAAAGAAAGGAAAGCAAATAATTATACCAATGATAAGCACCAAGACAGAACTTTTTTGCCCTTAGGGCCTGATTGGTTGTATTTAAACATAACAGAGGACCAAAATAATAACTTATTTGACAGAAAAAAATCACACACACACACAGGTGTGGAAACAGTGAAGAATGCCCACTTAAAATAAAACAATAAAAGAAACCATACTTAGTTTCTAATTAATGTGACGTTTGCAAAATATATTCATGTCATTTTACTGCCTCTTTAGTTCACTTTATACAATTCAGACTGCTCTATTTTTGTTCATGTGTTGTCACACTAATGTAAGAAAATATGCTGAATTATGGGAGTTTGCTGTAATGAATCCAAACCATTAAAGCTAGATCCCAATAACTCAAACTATCTTAGCTCCAACTCATTCCAAGTGGTGAAACAGATTATTCTTTATCTTTGTAATTTTTAAAAACCTTAGCCAGATGAGATATGGTGTGTGTAAGTACACGTGTGTGCACACGTGCATGTACAAGTCTTCCAGAGCAGTGTGAGAGAATGAGCACAGCCCAGAGAGGGGAGTGACATATAAACAAGCTTACACAATGGCCTGAAAAGCTTGGGCAGACAGACACTGTGTTTTCCCCAAAACAGACCTGAGGCTGAGCAATGAGGAAATTAGGGGATCTGTCATTACATCATAAAATCAGTGACAAGTTTGGAAAACGAAGACTAAGACAGATGCCTCAGCCATATTTCCAAGACACTGGAGAATGCAAAGCAGTGAAACCACTTTTCAGCAGGCAGTGATCAGGAATGCTCTGGAGGGATTTCCTGAATTTGCAACTGAAGATCCCTGTGACTTTTCCAAAGAGCACCTGTAGCAAGCAGCCTGTGGCAGTGGCCCTCCACTTCAGTGAGAATGTCTTAGGGACCCCAGAGTGGGAACCTGGGCATCGCCTCCTGCTGGTCTCAATGGTCTCTCAATATGGATACTTATCCCTTCCAGAGGCCTGGCCAAAAACTATCACTACCTTCCACTTCTCAGTCTCAGAAAGAGGGTCTCTCCTGTGCCTGTGGGGTCCCTGAGTCTGAGGTAATGCCAACACACTGTCTGTTGCATAGGACAAACATATGAAGTCAGGGAGTTCACTTTAACACTCAAGCAGTCTGAATGCAGTATTAGCCAGTTTTTGTTGCCTCAGTAAAAATTTTCAGCAG
>NW_006434120.1:1201059-1206123 GCF_000325575.1 Pteropus alecto
GGAAAGTTTCCACACAACTTACAATGTGTGCAGTAAAGAAAAAAATATTGCTAGAATATGATAGAAAGATTTTTAAAAGTTCGGAGTTGAAATTCCTTGAGGGAAAGAAAAGGAAACATATTACTTTCCACCTCTGTGTTCCAGCCCTTGGCTTTGAGGTCAAAGAGCACCAAGGCCCCCAAGCTCAAGGCTCTCCCGGCCCCTCCACCCACACACACTCCCAGGGAACCCCTGAGCTATCTTTCCAAATCTGTAATCATATCTCCGGGCATGTCTCTACAGCTCTTTATTTCGTTTCAAAATCCACAGTATCTTTTAAACAAAATGATGTAATTGCATTCTTTAAATGCCAGCCATGAAATCATTACTTTAAAAAAACAGCTAGTCAGATAATATATATGTTGGTCAAATAAAACTTTCTCTTTTTTAAGGTGCTGTATTTGGTCTTTTGCAGACACATTTACGACTACTTCTAAAGAAAAGCTGCTAAGAGGAGCCTCCCACGGCATTCCACAGTTTGACATTTTGTTCCAATGCCATCAGGTTCTTAAACTACGCTGTACCTGACTCGCTTCATGAAAAACCCCCCAAATGGGCACATTAGGCACAGAAAAAAATTTCACTTATTTAAAATTCAGTGAATTTTAGTAGCATCAAAATAATGACCTAACCTGTCTGAACATGCAACTTCTTTTTCTTCAACCATGAACCGAATTCCTTTCTTTAACAAACGGTTAGATTTGAGGATCTAGTTAAAATCCACCATGTTTTCAAGTTAAACCCTGATGGTTGTATTCAACTATAGCATGATTTTAAATTGACAGTGGCATTCATTTTTCTGTATTTTCCTATATTTATCCTAAATAAACTTCCTGGACCATAATATTTAGGGAGAAATTTATGGTTTTATATTATACTCTGAAGTTCCAGTAAATTCTGTTTATCAGGGTTTACTCTTAGCTCAATGTCATACAACTGCCAGATGATGCAAATATATGAATAAAAAGTATTTCAAATACAAAACCCTTAGCTCTGTGTCATAAATAAATTTGGGTAAAAACGCAAGCCTTCCACTGAGTCGTCTCGGCAAAGATGGCCCATCTTCTCTGCAAGAAGCAACCTAGGAATCAAGGGGAGAAAACCACAATCATCTGTCCATTCAGAAGAAACACAACCACAGTAGCAACCAGGAGCCAGGACCTTACTTACCTTTCTTTAGCCAGAAGGACAGACATTCCTACAAGCTTGGCAAACTCTTCGGATGTAAGGGATCCCTTTTCTGAAACCTAACAAAAACACACAGCAGCAAAAATGTCATAATTTATACCTCCTAGGTACTAAGCTAGAGAGAGAGTCTACCAGTATACTCAAGAAATAACTTACTTAATTTTCTGCTAAAATCCAAAGAATATTCACTACAGAGCTAAATCTTCTTCACTAATGTTTAATACTACAAAAGCTGAAGGGCCCAGACCAAATAGAGGCTAAAATATCATGAAACTCTCTATAATGTAACAACGGCTTTGTATTAAAGCCTTAAAAAAAAAACACTTCAATATTCTTAAAAGGTACAAATAACAAATTCTAATCGAGTGTGTATATATACATATATATACACATACGTGTATATGTGTGTATGTATGACATACACTTACATATATATTTAGGTTTAGTTTAAAATATATGGCTGAAATATCTATTTTCCTGGGTTTTTCATCTACTTTAAAACAAAAAGTATAAATGTGAGTTATTTAAATTATACAGGCTCACGATAGAGGCTATGAAGGCAGTAATATTTCAAGTATCCTAATGTGTAATAGCAGTTTGGCCACAAAATCGGTCTAAACTACAGTGCTTTTCATATATTTTGAAGCAATAATTTCATAAAACAACTTGTGATGGTTTGTAATGCTGCTTATGTAGGTGTTCCTGAAAGGGAAAGTTCCATCATGGGTAATATTTGATTAACAAAAGTAAAATTCTGTTCTCAAGACGGCACTTCAGACAAAAGAGAGCACCTCACTAATTCTAATTCTCCTTTCATCTAAGATTTTTGAATGTTAGTAAGTTTTTAAATTTTTCAAAGTATAATTTTGATGAATATTTATTCATTGTAATGATAACCACTTTTAACTGGGTCTGCAAACATCACTTTTAGTAAAGTTAAATTCAAAAGGAAATCCTGTTTCCCAAGTTGCCAGGCACTCGGGTCCTCATACGAGCCCTAATGACTGAAGGAAACTGGTTCACATACTGTCTCCAAGGCTGAGGCCACCATTTCCTCTTCCTTGTGGGACTGAAGCTCAATTACCATGACGCCACTGTCAAAAACTCGTAGCCTAAAAACCACAGACAGGAGAACAAAGCCATGAATATCTAGGATCTTCAACCACTAAGAAGGCACAAATATTTTTCACTTTCTTTCATGCCCAGGTATGAGGGTAATATATACACAAAACAACATTTAAAACTTAACGACCACAAGCAATTATAGTTTTTAATAAAATCATAAACTATAATCCACATGCTGAATAAAATTCATCTGGCTAATTTTTTTTTAGCCTGAGGATAAGGAAAACAGAATTCACAGCTGAACATTTGTACTTCTAAGTCCCCAGAGATGATCACAAAATGTCTAAGGGAAGAGGGGCTAGTTACCCTGACCTCATAGGAGAAGCCCACATTCTTATCTCACCACTGCAAATCGCAAATCGACAAGAGTCAGACTACTAGGCCCCTTAGGTCACCCACAGCATGGAAGCCAGGATGACAGAGGTGCTTGAGGTGTTTAGTGATTCTGTTCACATGTAATATAATTTCAAGAGAGGCAAAATGTTGGCTCGCCACACAGGATGGTGGACCAGGCAGGGCTTTCCTGCCTACTCTGTGCAGAACAGTAGCTATAGTTGGCAAACTTCTTGCAGAGGTTCGTTTACCTGAGAGGTAATTTCAGAGCTTCCAGCATCTTACATGCATTCACTAAATCTTCCGGTGAAAGCAACTAATGGGGAAAAAAATCCAGTTTACACTGCAAATTAATAGAATGATGCTATATAATTATAATGATCACTAAAACAGAAGAGGAAATTTAAAAATTATAATTTCTCATGGATATTAGGTAGTTTAATCACTATAAGGCAAAATGATTAAGAAAGAAGCGAAGACCTATTCATTAAATATTAAAGCAATGCTGGCCAATAAAAACAGAATGTAAATCATATATCTAATTTAAAATTTTCTAGCAGACATATTTTAAAAAAATTAAAAGAAAGTTAAATTAATTTTAATACACATATACTTCATAGATCAAAAAATTCAACATATAATTGATAAAAAATTAATGAGAAATTTAACATTTCCTCATTCTGCACTAAGTCTTCTAAATCTGGTGTGTAATTTACACTTCCAACAGATTATCAATTTGGATTAACTACAGTCCAAGCTCACAACTATCACATGTAGCCAGCTACTGGCTACTCTTCCAGACCATGCAGCCTTAAAGCATCAGCCCAGTGTGGTGGTAATAGGTATAGGTTTGAGTCACGCAGAATGGCTATGGAGCCAGCCCAGCCTCAGGCCATATCCCTGTCAAACCACTTTCTCTAGGTGTACCCTACGTCGAATTATTTAATCTAAGCCTTAGTTTCTACATCCCCAAATTAGTCCCAGATGGAGATCGTAAAAGTAGCTGCCTCACTAGTTACTGGGGAAGATAAATAAGGTAACACGTGCAGAAACCTGGTACATAGTAAGTACTCACTGGCAGTTATGATGACTATTCGAATAAAAACACACAGCACAGACTTAAGTCATGGGATTGGGGTGAGCACTGGAAAGACATGTGTGACTCATCTGCATGGAGATAATCAGTGACACCACAGAACTGTGTTTGCCTGACAAAGAGTGCACTGACAGAACCTTGGAGGCCAAGGATGTCTGGGTGTTAAGGGGCAATGAGAGTTGAAGAATAGCCACTGCTGATTCACAGCCAAAGGAGCAGGGCAGCTTGCCCTCTGTATTATCTACAGGCACTCTGTTCCCAACCCAGCTAAGTCGAAACGATGATCACAGGGAAAGGACATCAGGTACCTTATTAATCACAATACAAACACAGACTATTGGAGCTGAAAGGGATCAGTCCAAATCCTTATTTTAAAGGTGGAAAATTGAATCTGAGAGGTTAAGTAAACTAATCAAGGTCACTTGGCAAAACCAGGAACAGAATCTACCTCTTAGATTTTAGAGTATTCTTTTCATTGTCCAACAAACTTCTCAAAATAGTTTAGATATAATACAACCCTTCCTCAAATTGTATTCTCTGTGGGAGAATTTATATTATATTAAGAAAGTCTATATTTAGTTTGAAAAAGAGTATCTAAATATTCTATGCTTACTTCCATTCCTCGGGCTCGGTTTACTAAACAGTACACTTCTGTGAGTGACATTATTCCCCCTCGTTCCTGTTAAAATATGAAAATTTTAAGAAGTATTATGTTACAATTAGCACCAGGTAGCATTTCTTAGAAATCATAATCAGAATGAAATCAGAAGTTATAAAATTTCTTAGGAAGCTTTTAAAAACACTATTTACACACAGAACTTACTCAGATACCACACAGCATTTCAAATTCAATATTTGGAGTTTAATATCATTATTACTCTTTTAACAATACTTAAATGAAAAGAGGGCCCTTTACCATGTTTCGAAAGTATATTTAAATGTTTTAAGTCATTCCAGCTAATAAAGATGAAATTATAGTATTAAATAAGAATATCACCACTTTGCAACCCCTGATGAATTAATAATCTAGATAACAACTATCAATGGCTGCTAACATCACAAAGAAAAGACAATCAGACATTACGTACTTCCTTATGAAAATGCACAATACCTCTATATAAAACATTCTTGTCAGGAAAAAAAAAAAAACTTCTAGATATAACTACTCGTTTACAGGGACTACACAGGATAGGGAAGCATGTTAATATATAAGTTAACTTCCAGACTCTGAGGCACTCTATCAGAAAACCTACTAGCTCCTTCAATAATAAATTGTGTGTGTG
>NW_006434120.1:1206197-1218302 GCF_000325575.1 Pteropus alecto
AAGACAACGCAACTAATTGCAATGTATCCTGATTTAAACAAACCAACTATAAGAGAAAATGTGAACACTAACTAGATATTTGATAATATTAAAAAATTATTTTTAACTTTTTAGGTGTGAAATGGGATTATAGTTACATTCAAGGCATCTTTATTATTATAATTACATACTAAAATATTTACAGATAAAGTGATGTGATGTCTAGGATTTGCTTTACAGTAAGTGGAGGCTGGCTTACAGAAGAAGCTGGATGATGGGCACACAGGGATTCATTATACTATTCTATTTTGTCATATACTTGAAATATTTTTTGATACGAGTGCTTTAATAAAATTTTGATTGCCTGAATAATGTTGGACAAGATGAATCTTATTATGAAATTATTAATAGTACACACATATTAAGACTACTTATATTGAAATATATCTAAATATATAGAGATCATATATTTCCTTTTAAAATAAAAGAAAAACTTCATATCAAATAGATTTAGAAAATTATAGATATCTAAAATGAAAACTGAAAACAGTTTAGATTATTGACAAAGAATCCATTAATAAGTACGATGAACTAATTTAATATTCCCGTAGGAAAAATAACATATTGGTTGAACAGTAACCATATCATAAAAGGAGTTAATGCTCTTGTTAATATTTCTGATGACATAAAAATAACAACACAATTTAAAGAGCCCGTTTAGGTTTTTTTTACCTCTAAAGGTGCCTGCAATATTCCAGCCAGCTGTTTGGCCAGCTGCATGTGGTACTGTGTACCTGAGCCATAGGTTTCCCTGGTAACTGGGTTAGCTATTCCCATGCTCAGCAAATACGATTTAAACCTGATGGTCTATAATGAGAGGAAAAAATGCACAAAAAGAGAATTTAGAATTAGTCTTCATCCCAACATCTGAAATCCTTCCACCATAAATTAAATTCAATTCTATTTCTAGTAGTTCTCTGCATAAATCTAATTAATCTTTCTTCCCCTATCTTGATATCCATATTCCATTTACAAGTTCAGTGTGAGCGATTTGGATGACAACTATGATATATTTAATGCCAACCAAATGATACAACCAATGGCTGTGACCAGATTGTAGACAAATTTAATGAAACAGATATCAAACTTGTAAATATTTATAAATCAGCCACTCCTTACATATTTCAGTATCTTTGTTTTCAACAATCCAAGAAAAGCTATTGAAATATCCTTTAACCTTACTAGAATCAACAAAATTTTTATGGTTAATTTTTTCTTTAGCTCTTTTACATATCCTCAAGTCCTAGAAGAAATAAAACACTACGCTGACCAAACTGGTAAACCACCAAAATATCACTGCATTATTTGTACAGTTTCTAATGCCTTAAAAAGCACCCTATTTACCTCATCTTCTGTGATGTCTCCTTGCTTCTCTTTAATCTTATTAGCAATTGATTTTGATAACTCCACCATTTCCTTAGCCTGTCAAGAGAACAGTAAAAGAATGAAAAGAAATAATGTCCTCAAAGTGTCTGAGAACAAAATGTTTTCAAAATTGTATCATAATTGGTATGAATTTAATAAATATAAATGACATCTACCTTGATCATTAGTTTGCTGAGGTCTTCAAAGGCCTGAAATGAGAAATGAGTTTTTATTGGAATTTGTCTAAAGAATTACAATGTTTTAAAGCAATAAAACACTCTATTTTCTTCCCCATGATACCAATTTATGAAGTTTTCTTACAAATGTCAATTTATTTATATAAGTAATAAATACACCTTATTCTAAGAATTCAATTTAGCTAAGAAAGCATTAATTTTCCAAAACAAACTGTAAAAAACTTTTCAAGTTTTCAAAAATAAAATAGTAACTCTTGATAAAACACAAACAAAAGGTGACATAAGTAATGGTTCAGAAAATATTATTTACTATTCTTTGACACAAGTAAGAAAATGTGTCACTGGCTTTTCTCCAAACCATTTCCTGACAGGAGGTCAAGAATCAAAGACGTCGTAAAGCTTTCCTGGCTGAAAACGGCAATGTGCAGCTGCAGGAATACTTCTTTAGACACAATTTTAGCTTTAATAGCAGATATTAAAAAAATAAAATAAAAATAAAAAATAAAGTAATATTTGATTTTTAAAAAAAAGCAGCTGAGACTTAACTGAAACCTGTGGCTGATTAACGAATTATACCTGTGGCTTTGGATATAGTGGATTTAACAAAAGAAAAACATCCAAATAGCACCAAAACAAATCTAAATAAAACCCATCAATTGTTTAACTTACTATAATGAATATCCACTTCAAAGGCCTCTTCAAATTTAATGATATATTTATATAAATTTGTTTCAAATTACCAAAATATACTTCCAGTGCAGAATACTTTCTAATTGATGTGCACAGATGTTATTTTTTAAAACTGATTGAGCAATCTATCATTAACTGAAAATCTTTTGATCTACATATACTAGTGATCAATAGGTTCTGATTAGCTTATACCCATCTTAATTACATGCAGGACGGTATCTGCAAAAGGATTTTGCTAAAAGAATAGTGTTGTGAAGGATTCTTATGGCCCATTCACTGAGGCTAATACTGAAAACAAAGGGGAATGTGCACACACCTAACAGGAATTTCCTCAGATAAACAAAAGGCTTAACACTGGATTCTTATCAGCAACAGCCAGCAGATGCAGGAAACCTTTTGTGGGAAAGTATGGGCACCAGCCCTGAAACTAAGTCAATTCTAACGTTTAAATGAAGGGCAAATCACACACCTAGTTTTCAAAAATAAAACACACAAACTCTTTACACACTTAGATTTTTATTTTGAATATAAAAAGAAGTTTAAGGAAAACTACCAACACTTTAAATTTTATATGGTAAGTTACTTTATTGTATTATATTTTCATAAAAATATGAAAAGTAATAAAAGTAACAGAATATGTAGATTAGCTTTTATTCCTGTTGGAATAAGGCTTATAAAAAATAAATATAAGTATTTTAGTGCCTTAACAAGAATTTCCTATAAAATATTTTGAGTAATTAAACACAAACAAAAGTTTCCTCATTTCTATTTCTATTATTATTCTAATATTTGGAATTAGCCAACTATCCAAAAACTGGGTGGAGAAACTACCTAAAATAAAATTAAAGCTATATATGTACAAGTGCAAACTAGATGGACATGCCCAGTCTATTATTTCACTTGCCAGTTTATAAAACCTTCTATCCCTCTACCACGTCTGTAGTTAAATTTCCACTCCAATTTTGAGAAAAGTGGCATCTGACTTAAAACCAGGGGGTACCCTCTAAGGCCAATTTGTCCCATTCTTTCTTATTTCCAGTCATTACTTTGGTTATAAGCTTCAGTAACTATTAATATAATCTTGAATTTTCTGTTTCAATATTCTTGATTCTGTACCTTTGCATATCCATTCCCTCCACCGGCCCAACTTTCAGGCCTTGACTTCCATTACTGCTACTAACAAGCCTTCCCTGACCCAAATGGAGTAAGAGGCCATGTTACATGTTCCCATTGCAGCCTCTATTTCCTCCTAAAACAACATTCTCACACTGCAGAGAAAGCCTGTTTGCCTGCCTGCCCAGTGCACCATCAGACTATCTCAAACATCTGATGCAGGGCTCACACAAAGAAGAAAACAAGTACTATCTACTGAATAAATCAGTGACCTGCAAGAGAGCACAATGTTTGTGTAGAATTCTTTGAGTTATGTTAATTTTGTGAAAATTACAGTAAAACAGTAACATTTTATAAATTAAGAAAAACAGTATTTTGAACATTAAATTAATATGGCGGCATTTGGAAAAAGGACCACTATTGATGCAGTTACCTCATTGTTCAATACCATCTCCATTAAGTGTTACTCAAAAGGATGACAACAAAAGTCACTGAAAGAGGACAGTGACAGCACCTTCTGAGTGGCAAAAAGAGTGGCCATGATGTAGTAGGCTACAATTGCCTACAAATCAGGAGACCTGAGTTCTAATAATCCTGGATCCAAATCCAGTCACTAGCTCTGAGACAATTACTTCTCTGGATAGTAAGAACAGTTCTAATGCTAAAACGCTGGAATTTTATGAGAATAAAGGATTCTGGAAAGATGGTGGCTATGGCAGCATAGATTTTTAATATCTTCAATTCTCAACATAAAAACAGAGCAACTAAATCTCGAAACCAAAAACTCACAGGCAGCATATACTACAAAACTAAATGACAAGATAGTCACAAAAACCCCAAGATACAAGCAAGTGGAGACAAACCACCAAGAGCCACAAGACCTGCATAATATCAGCATCAAAGCAGGAGAAAGGAAAGGGAGGCGCCAGGGCAACTGATCGATCTAGAATAAGAGAACCCCAAAAGATCCAACAGGTGGTCACTGGGAAGTAAAATGGGCCAAACTTGAGGACAGTAACTCAAACGGGAAGGGTTTGTCCACTTCAGTGTTGGGTGGGTACGAGAGGTCCTCAGGAAAGGCTGAAGCAGCCTATGAACTCATCAGACTGACCCTTCAGGCTTCTCTTCCAGGACAGGATCGCACACCGGGAAAAAGCTCCTGTGAGGGGAATTAAAAACTGAGCATAGTAGAGACAACAGGGAGGAAGAAAGAAAAAGGTCTAGATAAAAATGGGATGAAAACAGGGCCAAGAAATCACAGAAAGCAAGCCACTACCTTTTTAACACTGTATGAACACAGCAGAAGACTGAGCTCTGTGTAGTAAAAAAAGATATTCTGAACTAGATATTCCTCTAAAAGTTCAGGAAAACTTCACATGAAAATTAGCAACAGTAAGGTATCAAGGTCAAATTCCGTACAAAATTATTATAAGAAAAAAATAAGGAGCAGAACAACATTACAAACAATGAAGGCATGCCAAAAAGACATGTTCATTGGTCAGATCAAAATGTAATCTTTATTTCAAAATGAGCTAAAGAATGTTTTAAAAATAATGCAAGCTGGGAAAGGACAAAATAAATCAGAAATGAAATGACAAGATGCAGAAAAGGATTTTTTTAAATCATTTCTGAAATAAAGACTAGACAGAACACAAGAATGAATAAACACAACATAATATCTTAAGAGAAACAAGTAAAAAAAAGGAAAATTTTCTAAATAAAAAAGAAATGAAGAAAAGGGGTTGAAATTCACAAATAGTAAAGATAGGCAGTAAAGCTATAACATACAGCTAATATGAGTCTCAGAATAAAAAGAAATCAAAGCAATTATTGAAAATTATTATATAGAAAAACTCCTCTGAAATTAAAAGAAAAAACTTCTGAAACCAAATACAGAAAGCATATTCAATAACAACCTAGAATGAGGAGGAAAAAAAAATGGTGTAGGTCGTAGAGGCTCTGTTCATCTCCCTGGCGACCAAATCAAAGTTGTGACAGAAACAAGGAGCAAACAGCAAGGAAAAATCACCTGGGATCTAGATGAACAAGCCATACAACTAGGGAGAAGTCTATGAAACCACCCTGCAATGGCAGAAGATAGGAAGGGGCGAGGATGCGAGGCTGCCCGGTCCCTAGAGGCTGAGTGGGACAGAGGCTGCAGCAGCAGTAGCAACAGACACCTCTTAAAGGGGTCACATCTGCAAGAGAACTTTCGCGGTGATGGACCCGCTAGCTCTGAGCACCAGCGCAGGTTCAGCTGCTACGCACAGGGGGCACCAGGGACTTACAGGGAGATGTTGCACAGAAGTGCCAACGGTATCCAATATTCCTCTGCTGAGCCCTCCCCACTCCCAGTGCGTGGACACCAGCACCGCCATAGCTGAGAAGTCATCAAACTGGACAACAGAGGGTGCTCAGCCCAGAGGATTCCCTGAAACCCTGCCTCCCCCAACTGGAGGCCCCACCCAAGCCCATTCCAGGTATATACTCAGCGAGTCAGGTGCTCCTTACTGAGCAGCGCCTAGACTCACACTGGTGGCATCTGGCCTCGGTTTCTGGTGCAGCCTTTTGAGGCAACTATAAGCACAGCACCTGTGGATTGCTTGCTGAATCTTAACAGGTGGCCCTGGAGGGGCACAGGCTTGGGCTAAATTTGGCCTGCAGCTGAACCCTCTCAGGACTGTGCCACTGGACACCTACTTCACAAATCCACACTAATAAGACTGAGAGACTTAGCAGCTTTGCTTAGGACATAGAAACAGAGGCAGAAAGACAGCCAAAATGGGAAGACAAAGAAGCAGAATATATATGAGAAAACAGAACAGAGACCCAGAAATAATGAAATCAAGAAATCTAACAAATGCAGAATTCAAAACACCAGTTATAAAGATGCTCAATGAACTTATGGGAAGTGTAGATGAATTTAGTGAGAACTTCAACAAAGAGATAAAAAAACATAAAAATGGAAATGGAGATTATAAAAGGGAACCAGTCTGAAATGAAGAACACATTATCTGAGAAGTTATACTGAATGGAATAAACAAAGGTAATAAAGAAGACGATCAAATCTAGAGGATGGGAAAGCCAAGGAAACTCAATCAGAATGTCAAGAAAAAGAAGCCAAGACTGTAATAATAATTTAAGGAGCCTATGGGACACTTAAAGGTAAAAATATCCATTTCATTGGTGTATTGGAAGAAAAACAAGATGTTGAACAGCTACTTGAAGAAATAATGATGGAAAACTTCCCTAACCTGGTGAAGAAATGGACATAAAACCCCAGGAAGCTCAAAAAATCCCAAAAACCAGGAATCCAAAGAGGCCCACACCAAGACAGATCATAATTAAAATGCCAAAGGTTAAATTCAAAGAGAGAATCTTAAAAGCAGCAAGAGAAAAGCAGTTAGTTACCTACAAGGGAGCACCCATAAGACTGACAGCTGATTTCTCAAAAGAAACTATGCAGGACAAAAAGGGCTTGGCATAAAATATTTGACATGAAGACCCAAGGATCTACAACCAAGAATACTTTATCCAGCAGAGCTATCATTTAGATTGAAAGACAGATAAAGAGCTTCTCAGACAAAAATAAGCTAAAGGAATTCATCATCACCAAGCCAGTATTACAGGAAATACTGGAGGGACTTCAAGAAGAAAAAGTTTGTACCAAGAACAAGAATAAAGAATGGTAACAACTACATTCCTATCAATAAGTACCTCAAATGGAAAAGAATTAAGTGCTCCAACAAAGATAGAGTGGATGAATGGATAAGAAAACAAGACCCCTACATGCTGCCTACAAAAAACTCACTTCAGATTAAAAGACACACACAGACTAAAAGGAAGAGGATGGAAAAAGATATTGCCTTGATGGACCTAGAAGGTATTTAAGTCAGACAGAGAAAGAGAAATATCATATGATTTCACTTATATGCAAAATCTAAGGAAAAGAACAAACTAATCAAAAACAGACTCACAAATATAGTGGACAATTTGTTGATGGACAGACGGGAAGGAGGGTTAGGGAGCTGGGAGAATGGGGTGAAGGGTTAAAGAAGTAGAAATTAGTAGATGATGGATAGTCACAGGGATAGGGAGCACAGCATGAGAATGCAATTTGCATTAATATGTTGGCTAGGTGGAGGGCCAGGGGAGGAAAGGAGCAATTGGGGGGATCGTTTTATTGACTATATATATTGTCTAACCAATGTACTGTATACTTGAAACTAAAAAAAAAAAAAAGCCTCTGAAAAGTGGTCTGGGGTACCTTGAATATTTCTTGGGTTCATAGTTCTGAAGTGAAAATAATTAATTCAATACTGTAGAACAGGGAAGTGTGAGTCATGATCCCATTAATTTATCCCGAAGGAAGGAAAGGAAGGAAGGAAAGACAGACTGACTTGGGGGCGGGGGGGGGGAACCAGAATGACTAACACATTCTAGTAAACACATAGACACATTCCAGTAAAATTACTGGGATTTAAAAAAAAAAAAAAAATTCTGACAGGGAAGCAGCTCTTTAGAAAGTACTCTAACTAATAAATGAAAAATCATAGAACATCACCATTTGCAACAACCAATGAACCAACAGATCTATGCACTGAACATTAACAGCTACTAAAATCATAAAAAGAGACATGATGTGCCTCCTGATGAAAGAACACAGACCTCTAGTATTACTAAAGGATCAAACATGAGTCTCATCAAGCCTCTGGGTCTAGGTGCCAATTTGCAAGAAATACATAGGGCTGGAACATGTACAACTTTACCATAAATATGCGATCAGCAAAACCTGGACCACGGGCACTTAAGACAAATGCCCTTAGTTCCTCAACAACAATTTGTATTTTCAATTAGTGGGCCCAGAATAGATATTATATGGTTAATGTTACGTGTCAACTTGACTAGATTATGGGGTGCTCAGGAATTTGATCAACTATTATTCTGAGTGTGTCTGTGAGAGTGCTGCCACATGCGGTCAGAGTTTGAATCATTAGGCTGAGTAAACTAGACTGCCCTCTCCAATGAGGGTAGGCCTCGTCCAGTCCACTGAGGGCGTGAAGGAACAAAATGTTGGAGGAAGGGAGAATTTGCTCTTTCTCTGCCCAGCTGCTGAGCTGAGACATCAGTCTTCTCCTGCCCTTGCACTGGGACTTATCACCATCAACTCTCCTGGTTCTCAGGCCTTTGGACTCAGATTAGGATTTATATCATCAGCTTTCCTGGGTCACCAGCTTGCAGGTGGTAGACTATGGGACTTCTCAGTCCCCATAATCGCATTAGCCAATTTCTATATCTTGATATCTATATGTCTCCTATTGCTTCTGTTTCTCTGGAGAACCTTGACTAATATAAGTATTCAAGAACTATTTGCAATTTAGACTTTGAAGTTCTCTGAACAGCGTTAATCAATGGAATTTTACTTACAAACTATTTACTTACAAACTATTATAAAAACTAAAGAATTACTTCACAGACTCATTTCATAAAAATCCAAGACCACTTTTAAATAAACATAAAACCAATGATATGTTTAGATGTTTTAACTAATTTAGAATCTAATGCATAACTGATTTTCTTAACTAGCATTATCTCCCTTTCACTTGAATCTCCTCATATGTGGTGAAGTTTCAGAAATGTAATGTACATGCTCGGGTTGGTGTCCTAGTTGATAGGCTGGCTGTTTTGAGCCATTCTTACTGTCTCTGTGTCTGGTCCCTGAGTAGTCATCAGCATAAAACTGTGGTGTATGACCAGGGTTCAGGACCACAAAATAGCATTTTTCCCTCAATTAAGTTAACCAAAGGTCTATAATAATTATATAGAGGACTTTGAATTCATTAGGCATATCCCTCAATAAATTCCATCTAGATTTTAAAATTTACATATAACAATCATGGTATTTTCTAACATCACAGAAAACAAATTGGCATTTCTTTTTCATTCCTTTTTGAAAGAAGTTTTGAAACACATTTTGACTGAATTATGCCAACCTGAGGTAGACCTGTTAAATGGAATAAGATATTGTATAGCATCAAGCAAACTAAATATATTCCAATATACGGAATGGAATTAGTCACAGCTATATCCAAAAGAATAAACACAAATGGCTGAAAAAGACAGCTGACCGGAACTTGTGTACGTGTTACCTCAGAAATGTTTTTGTCGGTTTCTTTTCTTTTTTCTTCCAGTTTCCTTTCAATACCTACAATTCCTACAGCCCTTATTCTTCCTGGCTGAAAAACAAAAGTAGAAAATAAAACATACAAAATAGGAAGGACACAATCTTTCGTAACCCACCACATGGTGTTTTCAGTGGTGGGAAAGGACCCACAAAAAAACAAAGAAAAACAGCACGTAATTACATCTAGTTTCCTTTCAAAATATTTGTCAGTTCCTTGCCATATATAATAACAATCTTCAAATCATTATAAAGAAGCACTGAACATACAATAAATGGCATATTTTACTCTTCGTTTCAGATAATAAATTAAATTTCCTAACCAATTTTGTTCTTAGGCAACCTTTTACATATGCATCAGATATTTAATAGGGACTCAAAAATTGTAGTAAAAATTTTGGTACTTGACAGTTATTATACAAACTATTTTTACACATTTGAATATCTGTCCACAGTTGATAGTTAATTTAGACTGGCCTGGAAAATGTCAGCCAGGGGTACTGTGTATTCTCTCAGATGCCACACTAATTATGAAGAACAAAATGAAGGGAGTAGAATCTAATTTGTACCACCCCAAGAATTACTCTGGTAAGTAGTCATCTATTTTTACTAAGTGTCTATTGTCTACAGAGCACTAAATTAGGTTCTGTGAAAATAAATTTTGAATCAAATATCATTATTTTATTTCTGGAAAGTTCTGTAATCACAGAAATCTTTTTCCTTAATGAAGATGCAAGCACAGAGCTGAAAACATTGGATTAAGAAACAGTTTAAAAACTACCTGGGGTCCTCTGTTTGTTTGTAATGACCGGGAAACTGGAATATTCTCCCATCTTCTCTGTGTCATTTCCTCTGATAAACGCCTATAAAACTGTTATACATATAGATACACTTTAAATGAGTCAGTCAGGTTGTGGCATCCTCATATAAATCATTACTTAACATTTCTCTAGTTGAAAAGTCTATTCAGTCATTTGCAACAAGTCTAGAACTCTCAGAGACATCAAAGAAAATCAAAGGAAGTTCTTTTCTTGGATCAACTTCAGAAAGAACAAAGAAAAAAAAAAGGAACTGACCTTCTACATAAAGTGAGCTATTCTCAACAAAGAGATGAGTGACAATGAAATAAATAGACTTACTTTAAACAATCTTGCCTATGTGGATTGTTTTCAATCTATAGTGAAACTGACACCATGCCAAGAAAAATATACAACCATTATCCATGAAGAAGCAGAGAATAATTTGTCTAGTTAAAATATGTAATCAGAAATTAGGCCCAAATCATACCTCTGCTCACATAAATCAACTATATTTTTCAGCTACAGTGAGATTGACTTTAGCTAGTGACTTATATTTGTTTAGTACCTACTGTGTGAAGAGCACTGGGGGAGGTACTATAGAAAAAAGAACATAACTAATTTATGACATCAAGGGGGTGATAAACACACACTTATAAATGTCTAAAGACTATTTATACAGCAACTTATTAATCAGAATATATAAACTATCACACTATGGAAGAAGTACTTCAGTGATTAGATTTGTACAGAGTTAATAAAGATAAACTATCTGATTTAAGGCTGGCGAGCTTTCAGATACTGATGTAATTTAACATGTCACTACATTATACTCTGTCCCTTTAACCACACTACAGTAATAGACCACTGAAAACTTTACTCGTGGCCTAATGACATGACTTAGCATATTTCCAGTCTCTGTTCTTTCCTTCTGACCACACCCTCCAGCTTCCTGTTCCCACTGAAACCTAAACTTCATATTCTCCACTGATAAGGCTTAAGATACCAAAAATTTTATTGTAAAAATATTGTGCAACCTGTTGTGTTGCTTTCATCATATTAACAATATAGAAACAATATTGCATTCCATTATATTAACAAACAACAACAAAAATTTCTGGTCCAATTTTATTCATATAGAAACCTACCTCAATCTGGCCATGTTCTTTGAAGGAGAGTTTGATGTAGGAGTTCTTACTACCCTGAAATGGACCGAGCTCTTTGTTAGCAGGAGCTGGGTGGAGATGAACCACGATTTTGGCACTAAAGAAAAAGCGAATGTAATATATTAAATTGCCTTTTACAACGAATTCTATTACCATAACTTTTACTATATTTTAGGTCATTTTTAAAATTCATGTAGAATCTACGGTCATGCCACACCGAAAGTGCCTGATCTCGTCTGATCTCGGAAGCTAAGCAGGGTCGGGCCTGGTTAGTACTTGGATGGGAGACCACCTAGGAATATCAGGTGCCGTAGGCATTTTAAATGGATAAGAAAGAATATAGATGAAACAAGATTTCTAATTTTTAGCTAGATGATATATCCATAGGGGCTAATAATCTTCCTTTACTTTTAATTGTTTGAGTTTTTAAAATGTTGCTGTCAAGGTAAGATTTTTTGAAAGCCACGTTTACTGACTCTAGATAATGGCTTGTGAATTTCCTAAGTTAGATCCACAGATGCTCCTTTCTCTTCCCCCCAACCACCCTTTCTTCCCTC
>NW_006434120.1:1218437-1228237 GCF_000325575.1 Pteropus alecto
AAAATAAAATTCATGTAGCAACAAAGAATATCCTGAAAGGAATCCTTTCAAAGTCTGTATTAATTCAGCCTTAATAAACCTTTCAAAAATATCTCTACTTAAAACTTACAAACTATAAACAAAAAAGTTCAAGTTACTAGGTCTATTGATTAAACAAAAATGTGATTTTAGGAAATAAGTTCAAAATAAATCTGCAAAATTTGGGGTGGTTTATGATTTTGGTTTTCCATTTAGAGTAATCCCCCAAGGTCACCAGGAGCCCTATAATTTCTGCCAAAGCATACTACCTTACTCATTTGAAAACAAAATGTGAAAACTTATCTATGTAAAACTGGCCAGCTGACATTTTATTAAAACTCCATCCAAAACTAACATTGTACAGTGTCATTTGTGGAAAATACCACTCAATCAACAGCATGATCTAGAAAGATATCCAATAGCAAAAACAATTCTCAAAATGCTGCTGCTCTAAGAACATAAATTACCATAATCTTTCTGACTACCATCATCTTCTATGCTGTTAAAAATATCACTGTATTTGTTCAGTTTTATAAGGTCTTTTTTTTCCTCTTTTTTCCCCCAACCTGCTCAATAAACAATCTTCTATAAAGATTTGCAAAATCAAAAAACTTAGCCAAAATATCTTAGATACCTAGCCTAAAGCTTTTTTCTTTATGATCACATTATAGATTCACCTATTATTCGATTTTACTTTGTTTAGGCCTATATGGTTGCCTAAATATCACTGTAAAATTGAAACACCATGTGTGGGGTCTCCAATTTAACAAATGTTTTGTTTAGTGAACTAGGGACAGATATGTAAGGACTCTTCATCTATTCTTTTATGGTGAACAACTTTTAAGAGAGGTGAGCAAACAAACTGTGCAAGCAGAATCACAGGACTATTTGAAACAAACTGCCAGATACAGCAACAAAAACTATGACAATTAGGATAGGGTGACTAAGCAAAAGCAGTATATAATCTTTAAAACTTAAAAACCTGAGCCCTGCTATCAGATTTTGCCAAAGGAAACCAAATGAAAAGCTAAAAGATTATGATACAAGATGAAGTTTAAAAATCCCACTCAGCATAAAAGATTCATGCCAATTTTTTCACATATTCATTTCTTAGGTCATTAAATACCATATATTATCAAGTTTAACATCCACCAAATCAAAGAAGCATCTTGGGTTCAGAGATATTAAAAGGAGAAAACATATGTACATCTTCGAATCATTGAGATATAGTAATTGTTTAGGGCCAAGGGAGGAGCTAAGAACTAAAAAGACTATTTCAGAAAAGTTAACCTGGCACATTATTGATTTCTTTCTCACTAGAGATGTTGAAAAATAATACATTAATGTGAAGGTAACTATTTTAAATATTTTTGTTATAGAGTTTGGATTTCCTTGAAACACAGCAGAGGAAAATTCAAATGATCTACAGTACCCTTAAAGTTTTACTTTGTAGAGCTTAACAAGAAAAGTAATATAAATAAATATCGATCGAATCATTACATTGTACACCAGAAACTAATAAAATGTTGTATGTCAAGTATACCCCGATTAAAAAAAAATTTAAAAAAAAAGAATGTAACAGGGTAGAGAAAAGTGACAAGGGGCATAATATAAATTAGAGATAGAGACTACTCTGAAAGTACACACCTTACTAATCTTTTCAAAGTATTGGTTAGTTTCTTTTACGTCAAATAAGTGGCCTTTTATGCTAGCTATATTATAATTAAGGCATGCATTGCACTTCCAGTGACATTCAACACTTATTTAACATCTGCTGATGTTAAATGACTTCCATATATCGAGTTTAAGGTATGACAATACCCTCTTATGGGAACTCCTGACCGAAGGCTGTTATTTATAAAGCCCCAAAACACAATCATTAGATTCATTTCCACATACGCAGTATGGCACAGCAATAAATCAACTAAATTGACAATAATATCTTGAATGGAAATGTTTTTTGAGAATAAAGGCTATAATACACAGATCTTACCTTTTCCCAATTCCAGCTGCCTGTTCTTCGATGAACACAATCTGGGAAAGAGGAATGGCCATGCAGCATTCCTAGGAGGAAACAAAGAGAAAGCACAGTTCATATGATTAGTTAAGAGATCCTGGGTTTATAGCATTTAAAAAAGTGCCAAGTACCTTTAAGATATTTAATAAAAACTAATGTGATTTTATTTCTTAAATAAATCTAAGGAAACATTGAAAGAAAAACAACATCGTGGTGGCATTTTACTTCATGGAAGAAAGTAAAAAAGCAGCTGTAACTACCTTTGCTTTTACAGTAGGTCCATCTTTTAAAAGGCAGTATTTATACAAAACTTTTTACATACAATATATTTACATGTAAAACAAAAAACAGAACTGGTAAAGCAAAATAACTTTAAGGAATATGTTCTTTATAATTTTCTATACTTCACTCACCCACTCACAATAAATTTTTAACAGAAAATACTAATGTAGCTTCCCTTTATTAGTACATTTAATTTTTTAAATTATTATAAATGGCATTTAATAGCTGGTCTAAGGATTTCTAAATCAGCCTCTTTATATGATAATCAAAAAATTATACTAAGATTAATTTATAAACATATGGTTTAAAAACACATACTCCTCCAAAAAAGATTTCTTTCCAAAAGCATTAGACATTAACAGTTATAAGGCACGCATTAACAAGGACAATATCACCATTAAGGGGGCAAAAATTGGTTCCTGAAGAGCAAAAGAAGTCTTAGATTTTGCAATGGTAGTGGCCTTTCAAAGAGCCTTGGTAAAGTATATAGTTTATCTGTGGAATTAAAATTACATGGCAGGGGCAGCAATTATAAAAATAATATATAAGAGATTGTTTATTTTATTGAAATTTATACACACACATTTTCAAGTTAAAGCTCTTTGGAATACTGAAATCATCTCTGTACACATAACTTATTCTCTCTTCCTATAAATGAAAAAACAGAGAGGTTTCTCTTCCTTAGAGTCTGTCCTTCTCAATAGTCTAGGTAAAAGCATGCACTTGCCAGCAGTCCCATTGTCCTTGTTCTCAACAACAACCAGCAGAATGGGTTGTTTTGAGGACGAATGAGTTTTTTTCTAAGGACTCCTGACAACTGATGGAAGAATTGTTCCTGTTAAACAGGGGACATTCAGCCATAGGATCTGACTGGTGTTTAAAACACAGGAGTCAACACGATTCTCTATTCAGTAACTCAGGACTTTTCTGGAGCTGAATGAGGGACAACACTCTAACTCTTCTATCTCTATTCCATTCAGAGAAATTATATGGGACACACTCTGCTGACACTGTAAAAATGAAAATTTGTTTCATCTATTTGTTGAATTTTTTATAGTTCTGTCAGAAAAGAAAAAGAAAAACTTCAGTGATTTAAAACCTAAAACAGGTGTAAAAAACTCTCACGTGATTTTTCTGATCTCTCCAAATTAAGCGGTGTGTACTAAGAAGGAGGGTCCCAGCATCGAATTTTATCTAGAAAGACAAGATAATCACAAAATATTAATAATATATCACTCTGTGTGGTCCAGTTTTTCCTCTTCACAAATGACATAATAATAAGTTAATCATAAATTGACACTTTAGAATTAGGCTTATCACAAATTAAAGAGAAGCAATTTTGTACACTTCATAAGTTCTATGAATGTGTATATATGTATGCATATATATAATAATATATAGACATTACATATATGTGTACATATATATTATATATGTGTACATATATATATTATGTGTGTGTATGTGTTAATAATAGAGGAGTGCTTAAATCAAGTATGATAGATTCATACTATGGATTCCATACAGAGGTTAAAAAGAATAATGAGGTAGAGCTGTTTAGACTATCATGTAACTCTAAGACATCAAGTTAGTGGGGAAAAAAAATCAACTTACAGTATATTATACACGACGATAGGTAGGTAGATAGACAGACAGATAGAGCGACAGAATTTCCATATTCCCCAAACTACATGTGAGATATATACATGTGTGTGTAAGTAGTAGAAAAAGGTCTAAATAGACTACTCGATGGTCTGTTAACAATGATTATCTGAGAAAAAGTGTGAGGAACAGGAAGAAGAGAAGCAAAGCGCCCTTTTTCCAATCTTCACTACTGCTTGAGTTTAACAATGCGATTGAAATCGTGTGTAACATTCACACATATAATTTTTTAAAATAATTTTAAATAGTAAGAAAATCCAGAAATAGACACAAACGCATACAAAAATAAGTGTGAATGGAGATTTAACCAATGGCACTGGGAAAACTGGGTTGCCCAGTAGGAAAAACAAACATTAAGTTGGATTTATACCTAATATACCGCACCAAAATAAATTCTAGATGGATCAAATATCTGAATTAAAATAAAAATTATAAAAGTACTAGAAAAACTCATGAGATAATTTTTTAAATAATCTGAGAGAAGGTCTTTCTAAGAGAAACAGTAAACCCATTAGCATGAGAGGAAACAATTGACAAATTCAACTCCACATACACACATGCACACAAATTCGTCATGGCAAGGGCAAAGACAGACTGCAAAAAATAACTAACATCAGAGACAAAGGGCTAATTTCCATAATATATAAAGTACACTTAAAAACCAATAATAAAATAGCCTATAATCCATTAGAGAAATAGGTAAAGACTATTTACAGAAAGTTCACAGGAAAGGATCTACAAATGGCTCTTAAACCCATTAACAAATACTCAACTTTATCTTAATGATATCCTATTAATGATGAGAAAAAGGCAAATTAAGGGACCATCAAGATTCCCTTTCATCCATGAGACTGGTAGAAGCCTAAGTTTGATAAAACAGTACTGGGGAAATAAGCATTTGCACATATTGCTGAAGGGCCAACCTCTATGGAGGGCAGTGCATTAATACCTATCAAAAATACAAATATACAAATCCTTTGATCTAGTAATTGCACTTCTAGGAATTTATTCCATGGATAAATTCACACCTGAGTACAATGATACACTACTATGTAATCCACTGCTGTTTGCTAAAAGTAAAAGTAGCAATTTAAATGTCTATCAAAAGGGAAGAGTACATCCACACAAAGGACTACTCAGTCCTTAAAAAGAAGGTACTTACTGTATTTGATAAAATCTAAAGAGCCATTGACTGTTAGACTATTCTGATTCCAGAGTTGTTAAAATGTGGGGGAGAATATGCATTTAAAATTGATGATATATGGTAAATTCTCCACATTAAAAGAAAAAAGTAAGAGTCGAACTCGATGCATAGTATATTATAAATTTATATTTTAAAAAGAAAAAATATTTTATACAAATACCTATATGTGACACATACAAATCTCTATGCATGCACAGCTCTAGAATGATGCACTCATGGCCTCTGATGGGGATCTGGGTGACAAAGACAGGGTAGGAAGGAGATTTTTTAACTTTATACTTTTTGTGGGTTTTGAATTTTTATCATGGGATTGTGTCACCTACTGAAAATATAAATGTAACAATGGTTTTTAAAACTATAATACAATCACAAAAAATGCCAGCTAGGTCTTTAGAACTAATACTTTAATCCTCATAATTTGTTATTATGCACTGAAAATTATGTAAATAAGCAAATTTTAGAGTTGGAACCCAAGAGATTAATAAATCAAACCACTTAATTTCTGTTAAAAGCAAGAAATATATTGGAAGTTTCTATTAACTCTAATTACTAGAAAGTAGAAATTGCCTTAAGGTAGGACATGCTTATATCCTTTTGAGGAATAATTCATTATTTCAAAAGTTATATGGCTGGTCCCATTATAAGGCTGCCTTACAACATAAACTCGAAGAAAGCATTTTAGTGAGAGTCTAATTTACTACAAATGATAATCCTTTTGAGTTTAAACTAACGTGGTTAAAATATCTGTCAAGTAAATGACTGACCGATTAGAACATTATCACGGTTCTAATTGTTCTTAAGTAAAAATAACTATAAATGTATGTAGTAGATATTTATATGTTATGATACTCTCATTAATTTAGAAAGAAGTAGGTTTCAAAATTGTATACATAGCATGATTATACATGCACACAGAATATGCCAAAAGTAATTCTTTATTGGTAATAGGATCACTGATTATTTCAACCTTCTTTTGGCCAATATTTAACAACTTTATTATTTGTCTAACAAAAAAAGATAAAGAAATTCGTTATAGGCATATATAACTCTATTTAACTCTAAAATGTATGTTAATTATTTTTGTTAGACATGCAGAAACACTCTTTTGTCAAAAAAGTCTGTGTAATAAAAAATCAACACTTTTGACAAGAGTAAGGTATGACTATATTATAAATATTTTAATATTAGTATTAATATGGTTAATAAGCTTTAACAGTAAGAGACCTACTGAACCATCTAATTTAAATACTGTGAGAGATTATTCAATACCTCAAAGAAAAGACTTTATAAATTCCATTTTTTCCTCTGAATCAGAAGTAAAACATACATACGCCTGGCACTTAATTCAGTTTGGCTTCAAATGTTTTAGTTAATCTTGTGTATGTAAAACCTAATAATGGAGTTTGAGATATTTTTAAAAATCTCTCTTTTGCCAATGAGTAAAATTTCCCTTTTCCAACAGCAAATATCTTATTAATTTGAGAGTACATGATGCTACAGTAGAGCATAAGAGTTCTGATTAAGAAACTACACTTTATCTTACTGAAATCAACACATAAGGATGTGAATTTAAACTGAAGCCAGAGTACATCCTCTTGCAATGTCAACTGACAATGAGCAAACACAAAATGTTGCTGCTGTAAGAGAAGAAATTGTGTCACAGTTCCCTTCAGGGATTCCAAGGGATTATGAGCTAAACCTGATAGACAAGTTTAGGCTAGTTTGCTTCACCACTCAGAGCTAGAATAATTTTAACTTCCTAAAAGTTGACCTAATTTGGCATTCAATGAATAAGTTCTTACCCTGTTTTATTTGTTAACATATTTTTCTGTTATAAAATACACCATTGAAAACCTGGAAAATATTTTAGTCTAAAAAAATAAAATATGCATGTGTATATATGTGGGTACATGTGTGTACATGTGTATAATCTTTAAATAAAATGAGATCACGATATTTATAGTTTTCTAACTTGCTTTTTTCACTTAGCAGCGTATTATTAGCAATTCCTCATGCTGATGAGGGCATGTCATATTAAATTAACCAATCCCTATAGAGGACATTCAGAATGCTTCTAATTTTTCCCTATACATAATAATACATAACATATACAATAATGCTGAGATCAGCATCCTCATTCACTATATGTTTATGCATCTCTATTTTCCAAGGGTAAATTCCTAAAGGTGAAATAGCTAGATGAAAGAAATATTTTCTAAATCTTCTAGTATATGCTGTCAACGTGCCACTTTATATGCTAATCTTCTTACATTATTTTTAAATTAGCTGAGGCTATAGTAGCTTCTGTGAATTGAAATAAACGACCTGTCTACACCACTTATGAAAATAACACATGATCCAGTCATAATGGGCCTGTGAAAACCGTGCCTGTATAAACAAGTAGGCACAGATTTATTCACAAGAGGCAGTTGGTTGTGGGAAGAGAGCAGTTCATTCTAGCTCCACCAATTACTGATGTGTGACCTTAGACAGGTCACAATTTTCTCAACTTTCAGCTGAAGTTCTCAGTGTCCTCATCTCTGGGAAGATTAACTGTATTAAATATTATATAGTCTGGCACTGGAGTCTGCTGTATTTTTGAAGCGTGGCATCATGGTGAACAAAGCAGAGATTTTGGGAGTTTGATCAATAGAGATTTAACTTCTGTCTCTCCTGATAACTGTGGACCTTAGGCAAGTCACTTTCTGAAAGTTTATTTTCTCATTCAAGAAAACACCTCATACGCTCACAGAGAGAGTTAAAGAGGTTGTTTGTATATAAAGTTCCTGGCACATAGTAGGTGCTCTAATTGTTCAGGTTTTTTTTTTAATGTATTTCATATCGACAATGAGTGAGAAGATACAAGGATGAGTAAGGCACACTTCCCGCCCTCCAAGAGTGTCCAACTGGTCTATTAGACAGCCTTGTGCACGCCTACCCAAGAAACGTGTCGGGATGCAGAGCTGGGAAGGCTAAGCAGTCTAGACTGCAGTGCCTAGACCAAGGGGGCAATTGAGAGATTCTGAAAGGGAATTTGATCAGATCTGGAGGCTGATGTGCAGCTTCCTAGAGTCTTCAGACTACGTGAGGTCTGGGAGCCTTCCAGCAGATGGAGGAAGCCAGGACACAGGACTTTCCCCCAGGAATCAGTCTGGCCCGTGGTCATACCAAGAACAGCTCAGCAAATGACAGTAGATTCCGCCCAGGGACCACAGTGGTGGGTAGACTTGTCTTAAAGCTCTGCTTCAATTTCAAGACATCTACACCCCTCCTTCACCAACCCTGCATCTAGAACTGTTAAGAATTCTTGACTAGATCAAAGGGTCTCAACTAAGTTTTTCTTAATCCTCTGATATCTATATCTACTTATCTGTTAAAATAAGGAGCAAAAATTCAAAGAAAAAAAAAACAGAATTTGCTGGTTTGACAATGGTTTTTCGTATACAAGTACTAATAGTTTTAATTTTATATTGTTTTAAATATATCACAATTATGTGTCAGCCAAGGTGTTCCTAATTTGCATATGGGAATTACACAGAATAGAGTGTGGTGCTCTGCAAAATACATGACTTCCAGGAAGGAGTGGCTTTAAAGGAGTCTCTGAAGACCAATCTACCACTGCCAGCGTTCAGTTCAGAGAGTTGGGGCTTCATCATACCCGCTGTGGGAGGGGAGGTTGATCATGCTTCCCATTTAAGACAGTCCTAAGGGGTAACCTAGGTTTATAAAACAAAAACATTTAGCTGTCACTCCAACCAAAAGAGAGAAACTCAATCTGAGAACAAGTTAATAAAACTGCGTGAGGCAGTAAAGGGTGTAAGTACAAAATAATTTAAGAAAAAGACCTTGGCTCAATAACGGCAACACTACACGGAAAATGCCCTACGGGAGGGAGAGCACCTGGGTCAGCGGTGCCTCCTGATCGCAGTGTAACCCCTGCCCTCCATTTCCCAGGCGGAAGGAAGCCGCAAGCTTCTGAAAGCACCGAGCAGGGAAAGCCATGAGTCAAGGAACCTATGCAAAGGTAAAAAAAAGTTTCATTAACAGAACAAGGATGGAGAAATAGCAAGTGAAACTTCTGGAAACTAAAAATGGATTTCTAATTTTTTTTCTATTTCCAGCTTAAACATTTCATTCAGGGCAGGATGACTGCAGTTTGATTGAAGTCTCCACAGATTGTTTAATTATAGTTAATATTTCTCCTCTCATTTTGCAAATGTATCTAAATTTTATGCTTGGATTACAAGGCACGGCCTACTACATGAGTTTACAAAACAAACGCTCAAAACTCCTTTCTAAAGTAATTAAAAAAAAACAAAAACAAAAAAAACCCTTCAGCATAGGCGTTCCAAAGAGACACTGACACCTCCTCAGAAGTCCTCTCATGGCAATCTGTTCGCGGCTCTGGCCAGGACCCAGAGCCCGAGGTCCGCCGGTGGCGGACCGTGAGCTCAGCGGGCTAACACAGGCGGGGCTGGCGGGCCCGCACCACGCCGAGGTCGGCGTCCGAGGGGCCCTGAGACCGCGCGAAGGGGAGGACCGTGGTCATCGCCGCCCTGAGCGCGTGCGGCAACGGCCCCGGCCCGCGCAGGCTGTGCCATTCTGGGGAAGATTCCG
>NW_006434120.1:1228631-1236125 GCF_000325575.1 Pteropus alecto
CGGGAGCGGCCGGGCTGGTCGCCCTAGAGAGCGCGCAGGGCCCCAAGGGCCCCCTCGGGACGTAGAAACGTGTTTGGAGCGCCCCCTGGCGTTCGGTCCGCCAACAGCCTGCCCGGGACGTCCACCCCATCCTTTGTCTAGCTGGGGTGCAAACCCAGAGCTTACAAAGTGCTTTGATCGAGCCCAGACAGCAGCTGGACTTCCTTATTGTGCATTATTCCTGCATATTTGTGTCGCTTTTCGTCAGTGCCCAACATGTTGCCACGTTCATTAAAGGCCATAAGTAATTTTTTTCCAAATGAATATTTATGGCCTGAATTTTTATATAGCTGCAATTGAAAACGAGAGTCCTGATTTAATGTGTGATTTCGATTTATATGTAGTCTCAGCACTCTATTTAGTTTCTTAACAGCAGGCACTGTAAGCCTTAGCCCTTGCCCTTACTAGTTGTTAACCCCCTGAGACAGCCGGAAACAACAGCCAGGCTTCGACTGAGTCACAAGGTATGGGTTTCTGTTAGGCTAATGCTAACATCGTGGCCTAAGTTGTTTCAGCTCTTGAGCCCTAAAATAGGAAGACCCCCTTACCACATCCTTGTGAAACCAAACTGAAGGACACCAAAGCTGACCTCAAGACTAGGTCACTCTTGACCAATCAGAAAGACTCATGACCCCAAACCCCTTACTCGTGATGACTCGTGATTTTTCTCTGTAAAACTTTTTGTCTGTAAACTATCTAGGAGTTGAGCCTTTTGAGAATTAGCTTCCCATTCTCCTGGGAGGCGTAATAAAATAGCCAATTTTTCTCCACTGCATTCTCAGTATTTAGCGTTTGGTTCTGCTTGCGCTGGATGGACGAACTCCTCCTGTTTGGTAACACAGTGTGTAAGTAATATTTTGTGCCTGTCTTTTTTTTCCCCATTAAGATCATTTTCATTTAAACATTTCCAATATTAACACAGACCTCATGAATTTTATCTAGACAATATTCTAACATAGAGATCTCCCATAATTTACCTATGGGTTGGTCCCCACAAACTGGTCCCTGGCAGCTGCCCTCACCTGCTGGCCCTCTACTGCTGCCCTTTCATTTTATTTCTCTATTTAGCATTATAAATGGAACACCTATAGTTGTACTTCTACAACTGATACATTTATTCCTTGTAGGGCCATTTTAGAGTGTCTTCCCAAAACAGAATTATTGGTTTAAAGAGTTCGAACACATTTTAGAGCGCCTGCCAAGTATTCAGGACTAATTCAACCAGGATGCAGTGCCACCAGCACATGGGTCTTTTCCTAGGCCAAGCAGCTTCAGCCACTTTAGACATCATTTTGTTATTTTTTGCTACTTTACAGTTACTTTGTTCTCGTTTCTTTTTTTAATTATTTGCTCATGAGGCTATTTTTCAGTATCTTTTAATGAACAGAAAATCATTGTCCTTAAGAATGGTTAACTCTGTGAAGTGGGACAGCTGCCACTTAAAAGCATAGGAATATTTAGACCAAATTAACACAGGTCAGGAGAAGAGACACAGAAAAGCAGATGGAGAAGGAGCTCGTTAAAAAACAAAATTCAACCGAGTAAATTTAAAGATCTATTTGGCTTTATTAAGCTATTCATCTAGCAAGTAGAAGGGTGCTCTGAGAACAGATTTTATAGGAAGAAAAGTGGGGCAAGGGAGCTCTTAGGAAAGAAAAGAAAGGATTATTTTGGGGCTGAGACATCTTTTCTTTGAGAGAAGAAAGGGGAAAGGGGTTCTATTATGTAGATTGCCTCTTCTTTCTATGGAGGATGGAGACAGCCTGTGTAACAGATTACCATATTGGTGATTAACCAGAAAATTCCTTTCTGGTTGATTAAGATTGTTTCTGGGAGAGGTTGAAATTGCAATTAGATCAAGTATTAAATGTAAGTTTGGTATCATGGGCTTTTAAGCACAAGTGATATCATTATGAGGCTGTGATTTTTGTTTTTTTTTAACAAGCTTTTAGTGAGATAGGTAGACAACCAGCAGAGTGTAATGCCCTGGAAGCCAAGTGAAGAGAATACGTCAGGGAGAAGGAAAGGTGGACTCTGTACAGTTCTGCTGATGGCCAAGTGCTGTGGGGCCTGAGTGATCAATCACTGCTTTTACCACGAGGAGTTATTAGTGGCCTTGACAAGAGTGGGTCCAATGGCATGGAGGAAGAAAAAGTCTTAATGGAGTGGTTTTAAAGAGAAAAAGAGGAGAAGAATTATAGGCAGGAAGTATAGACAATGCTAAGGAGTTTTGCTGCAAAGGAGAGCAAAGAAATATGTTGGTAATGGGAAGGGGAAGTGAGATTAAGAGGGAGTTTAATTTGTGTTTGTTTATTTGTTTTTAAGGTGGAAGAAAGAATACGTTTAAATGCTGATAGCAGTGATTGAAAGCAAAAAAAATTGACAAGATATGAGATGGGGGAGAGTTGCCCGAGTGATACACTTTAGTAAGTGAGAGAGAACGCACAAGGGAGGATCAGAGCTATTTCTAATGCCAGAGGAGAACAGAGTATGTGGGTGCAGACGCTGAGAGGTAGGTAGATTTTGTGCCTCAGATGTGCAAAAATTCTCTCAATTGTTTCAATTTTGTCGGAAGAGGAAGCCTGGCTGGGAGAGGAGAGAGGGTAAGAGGAAGTATGAAGGCACTAGGTAAAGATGGTATCGTAAATCAAAATTAATTTTAGACCCTGGAATAAAGAATAAAAAGCATTGGCAGCCTGAGAGACACAGATTCAGGTAGCAACTTGAATTGCATTCCACCAAGACAAAGGGGAGGCCGTCTTTTATAGCAAAAGTTCCAGCCCAGGTTCCCAATTAGGTCCCATTTATGTAAATGAGGTATCCAAATTGTGCAATTCTTATTGGATAGGACAGGTCTAAGCCCATTGGTAGAAAAATGTGTCAAAGAAAGAACATCTAAACCTGTAGAAAAATGTTATAAGAGTTTATCTGAGCCAAATGGAGGACACACCTGGAAGCAAGAAAGACCTCAACAGACAGAAAAATGCTTCCTACAATGACAGTTTGCAGTTTCATATATACATTTGGAATTAAGGCAGGAACATAAGGAAGATTACATGAACGTGGAAGAAAGCAAGGCAAGGAAATGTCTATAATTGGATTACAGGATAGTTAATAAGATTATGTGCTCTCTTGAGGGTGGTCACGTTTTATAAAAGAGGGGTCTGAAAAAGAGGCATTTCAAAGGTATGTTAACCTAGCTGCACAAAACCAAGAAAAAGAAACATGACCGTTGTCTAGTTAACATCTGGTTTCCATTTGTATACATTTTAGGGCTGAATTTGTGTTTTTAACAGTAACCATTCACTTTTCCGATTCTTCTATTGAATTTTTAAATTAGGAATTTTTTTTTTAAGTTCTAGAATATTTTTAAGTTCTGAAAATAGTCAAGTGTTCTAATTACATCTACTTAGAGTTCTCATTATATACTTTTAATAGTTTTCTTCTATTACATCTCTGAGTTCTGCACTCTGCAGGAGCCTTCTATTCTAATCCCTTTGTTCTTTCTCTTTTAAGCAAGTGTAGGAGTTGTTAAAGATAGTATAAATGGAGCCACTTTAAAATGAAGCCTGTGCTGCCACCCCAGAGGAATTGCTTTGCATGTTTTATGCCTCAAATCTTTGGAATGTTTAAACAGGGCAGAATTACCTTTAGACTGGGCCTAAAGCCACATTGTGTCCTGAAAAACTGTTTGCAAGAATTACAAGAAAGCAGATATTATGATTACTGGACTGATGACTATTGGACTGAAAATTAAAAACATTCTTTAGAATTAACATCACTGTGTATGTTACCTGTACCCATAGAAATGCCTACCTTCTTTTGGTATAATTGTTCCTCTTCTGCTTCTCATAACCCCTTATCTTTGTCTTCTAATCAGAACACTATTTGGGCTTCTGCCTGAATCAGTGCATCCCAAACAGCTATTCTATTGATCTCAAAGAAATGCTGCTGCCTTTCACTTTGAAAGGTCTTTTATCTTTGGGTTAGCAGGGTTTGGAATGAGTCACCTCAAGATATGCCTCTGTGGTATGTGGATTATTTGGGGCTAAAAGCAGCCGAGACCCTGTGGGCTCAAGAGAAATTTCTGCCACCCCCTCCCCTTAACTATCTAGAGGAATTTGAATTTAGAGGCCTTGCCCATAATAAGTGATTGACAGAGATAACCTTTTTTGACCCTATATGGCAGGGCAAACTACTCATTACTGAATATGTGCTCTCCCTGCAATGACCTTCTGAAGCCCCAAGGTGACTTACTTCATCCCTGGTTCAGAATGCCATATCTACCTCATTTTCTCTTTCTGCCTCTGAACCTCTCGTGTATGCAGGGTTTCTGACTCTCTCATGTTTGTGAGATTCCTGTGCACACAAAATTAAATTTGATTTTCTCTTGTCATTCTGTCTCATGTTGATTTGATTAACCAGCCAAAAGAACCATAGGAAAGAAGGGGGAATTTTTCCCATTCCGTATTTTGCCATTCCCTTAAATGGCTCATAATTACTTTTGCCTTTATCAGGGTATGGGGAGCCACCCCCACACACACACCGACGCCTATGCAGGACAGCCTATGAGGATCTCATGTGGAATGGATTGACAGGTGTTTTTCCCCCCAGGTGACTAGAGGTGATGAGGCCAGTAAGTTGAGAACTTCTCTTCAGAATCACTTCAAGACAGGCCTCTCAGTCCTCAACTTACTCACTTATTTAACAAATAATTTTAAGACATTTATTGAGTGCCTACTATGTGTCAGGCACTGTTCTAGTGTTTCAACTCCTCTCCAGTGCTGCTGGCAAGAGAAGCAGTTGGTGTCTCTCAAGGTGGGCAGGGTTGGGACTAGAGTGAGGGGAGTGAGACACTCCCCTCTGATGCAAAATTTAAAGGGTACCCAAAAAACTCAGTGATGACAAGAGATACTTTAAAGCAAAAGTTTTTAAAAATCAAAATTTATTTTAAAAATCCATGATGAATAAAATATTCATTTTAAATAAAGGCAAGATCCTATAGGCCAGGATTAGTGCAAGGAGACTGAGGCCAAGCCATTCACAGGAAACCACTAGCCTCACCCTGGTACCAGTCTTTTGAGCCCCACAGTTGCCTGCCCACATGGGCAGAGAGGGGTGGAGGTCAGGCTCCCTCTCTGATCCTGGGGCTCCATGTCTCCCCAAATCATGGACTCAGTGATCCGTAGCACAGGCATTATGAGAAAGCCAAGACTCTAACAAACAGAAATCATCTCTTCTTCACTGAATTAAATTGCCACCTTTATCATGTTCTGAAATCTTGTGCATATTCTGGTCTATTTCTGACTTTTCTCATCTGTATTTCCTATTTTTCAGTATATATCACTAAAAGTCATTTGGCAACTTTTCAATCACTGTAATATGCCATCATTGCATATCACCATTTACGTTCATTTCCTGATTTTTGAGCATTATATTGTTTATAATTTTTTTAGTCTTTTTTTTTAAATTAAAAGTAACATCATGTGACCTAAGTGTCCTAGTCTGAAGTGGAACTGTGCATTTTTTTCCTGGGCTTTGCAATGATCAAAATACTGGGCATTGAGGACATGGAGACAAGGAATATTTTCTGCCCTTGAGGGGCATATAGAAATTAGAAGTCTATCATGTGACAGCTGCTGGGATGGACACTTACACAAGAATTTCCTGTTTCCAGGCTGGAACAAGGAGAAATGTCATCTGTGTCAGATATGCCGAGAAATGAGAGGAGGCCAGAGCACCTGCCTAGTGATCCATCCAAGAACGAGAATAGGGAGTCCATATTAGTCAGGGTTCTCCAGAGAAATAAAATCAATAGGAGAAATAGAAAGATTTATTATAAAGAATTGGCTTGTGCAATTATGGAGGCTGGCAAATCTAAAAATCTGCAGGGTGCGGGGCAGGCTGGAGACCCAGGAGAGCTAAGGCTGCGATGCAAGTCCAGAGGATATCTGTCTGGAGCACTAAGAAGAGCAGATGTTCCAGTTCTAGTCTGAAAGCCATCTGCTCCAAAATTGCTCTGGCTGGGGTTGGGAGGCGGGGAGAGGGTCAGCATTTTGTTCTATTCAGACCTTAAATGATTGGATGAGGCCCACCCACACTATGGAAGGCAATCTGCTTTACTTAGAGTCTACCAATTTAAACGTTAATCTCATGCAAAACACCCTCACAGAAACACACAGAATAATGTTTGGCCAAATATCTGGGTAGCCTGTGGCCCAGTCAAGTTGACATAGAAAATTAACCATCGAGGGCTGGCTCTATAGTGTAGTGGTTAGCACATCTGCTTTACTCTCAGAAGGTTCTGGGTTCACGCCCCAGGTGGAGCCACGGACCACACTCCGGGTGCGCCAGGTCTCGGGTGCTCACTGCTCTTTGGTGGGGAGAAGCCCCGCTTTCAGAGATCCAGTTCTTAAAAGAGAGATGGCAACATCCATAGGTAAGGAGTGGAAAAGGGGGAGGGAATATTAAAGAGGGGGAAAAAAATAGAATTAAATTAACCATCCAAGCATTTAAATAACGGCAGCCAGACATCCAATAGATAGAGCCATCAGGACTCCCATCGTTCAGTCCTCAGACCCCTGACTTGGGAGAAATATCTGCAGATGACAGCGAGGGCGAGGGGAAGCTGAGAAGCCAGCAGGGACGAGAAAAAGACCTTCTCACCCTCAAGATGCTGTAATCAAGATTAAGACTCAGTCAAATCCCTAAAGAGAAATAATAAAAGTATAAGTTGGTGGGCTCTGAGAGTTCTACTACATGTGGGGAAACTGGTATAGGATTCTCTGTTTGTGGTTCTCATAAAAGACATTTTGTAAATCCCTGTGCAAATAAATGAATATGAAAACTTGATTGAAATGGGTGTTTGGAGAATATATTCAAATTAACCCCAGAAAAGATATTTTAAAACCTAAAATTGAATAAGTTATTAAAGAGTTACAAAAAACAAAAACAAAAAACACTTCAGGATCAAACGATTTCACAAGTAAATTCTTTTAAACCTTGACACAACGAAAAATTATTTTACCACATAAACTTTTCCAGAACGCAAAGTTTCTAAATTCTTTTTATGAAGCTAGAAAAACTGATTACAAAACCCAACAAAAATACTATAAGATAGTATATAGAAAAGGGTCATACATAAATATGAATGCAAAATCTTACATATTTGCAAAAACAAATAAATAATATTAAAAGAATGGTATCGCATAAGTAGATTTTATTGAAGGAGCACAAATACTATTCAACATTAGAAAATCTGTTATCAAAATTTAACAAATAGAGCAAAAAAATCAAATGATCATCAAGGTATAGTAAAAAGACATTTGACACAATTCAATATCTCTAATTTAAAAAAACATCTTAGGGACAGATGAATACTTTGACATATTAAGAACCTTGTCCAAAAACTCAGTCGGACAATAAGGAGCAATTTCCTCCCCTTCCCCCCTTCCC
>NW_006434120.1:1236190-1245397 GCF_000325575.1 Pteropus alecto
CCTTCCTTCCTTCCTCCCTCCCTCCCTCCCTCCCTCCCTCCAAGTTGATTTAGGTGTAACTTACATATCATAAAAATTACCAATTTTGAAATATGCAACTTGAGTTTTGACTACAATCACATAACCACAGCCATTATATAATAGAATATTTTCATCATCTCAAAAAGTTTCCTTGGGACACTTTAATTCAATTTACTCCCTCAACTTCCTGTCCTCTAAGAACAACTGATCTACTTTTTATCACTATAGTTTTGCCTTTTCTAGAATTTCATGTAAATGGAATCAAAAGGTATCGTAGTCCTTTGTACCTGGCTTCTTAAATGTAGCACCATATTTTTATGACTCATCCTGTTGCATTTATCAATCTTTTTTACCTTTTTATTGCTGAGTAGTGGTCAATTATATGGCTCTAACACAATTTGTTTATCCATTCATCAGTTGGAGTTTTGGTTGTTTTATGCTTAGGACTATTATGAATAAAGCTGGTATAAACATTTGTGTACATATTTTCATTTCTTTTGGGTAAATACCTACGAAAGTAATTGCTAGATCACATGGTAAGTGCATGTTTAACTTCGTAGGAAACTGCCAAACTGTTCTCTTAAGTAGCTATATAATTTTGCATTACTACCAGCAATGTATGAGTTCTGGTTCCTCACCAAATCTGGGTATTTTTGATTTTTAAATATTATCGATTTTAGTGGCTGCATAGTGAGTGGTATTTCATTGTGATTTTAACTGCATTTTCCTGATGTCTGTGATGTTGGACATCTTTCCATGTGCTTACTTTCAGTTCCTGTATCTTCTTTGGAGAAGTGCAAACATTTTTGCACGTTTTAAAAACTGAGTTGTATGAGTTTGTATATATTCTGGATGAAAGTCGTTTATCAAATATGTTCTGCAAATATTTTTTCTTACTTTGTAGCTTGCCTTGTAGTTTTCTCAAATGTCTTTCAAAGAGCAAATATTTTTAATTTTGGTGAAATCCAATGTATTTTTTCCTTTATAGTTCATGTTGTCTCCTATATAAAAAATTTGCCTTACACAAAGTCACTAAGATTTTCTCCTATGTTTTCTTCCAGAAGTTTTATACTTTGGGTTTTTACGTTGAGGTCTACATTCATTTTGACTTTTATATTTTGTTTTATTTTTGTTTTGTTTTTACGAGGGTTGAAGAGTCACAGTTAATATTTTGTATGTGCAAAGCCAGTTGTTCCACATCATTTTTTGGAAAGATTACCCTTCTCTTCCATTGAGCTATCTTTGTAGAAATTTGAGTATATTTTCTATTGTATTCCATTGATTTGTCTTTCTTAACATCAATACCACACTCTCTTAATTATTGTGGCTTTATAATACATCTTGAAATCAGGTAATGCTAGTCTCCCAACGTTGTTGTTTCAAAATTGTTTTGTCCCTCTAGATTCTTTGCATTTCCATTTAAATTTTAGAATCCAACTGTTAATTTCAGTAGAAAAGCTTTGTAAGATTTTGACTAGAATGGGATTGAATAGATCAACTTGAAGAGAATGGACATTTTCATAGAGTCTTCCAATCTATGAGCATATTCACTCTCTCCATTTAATTAGCGTTTCTTTTATTTATCTTAGCAATATTTTGCACTTTTCCATGGAATGTTTTTACCAGAACCTCCTAGTTCCATTCGTCCCAATCCTACCTGACCTCTTCAGAGCCCAAACACTGGACCATTCCCTCTTTCTTGAGGTTCCTTCCTCCCTGGAATTTGTGTCCTCATCTGGTCCTTGTCTTTTTTCTCTCCCTTAGATTGCCTGTCCCTGTTCCCTCACAGGTGCTTTCCCTGTTTCACATAACCACAGGGGAACAACTGAAGCTGATCATTGATACTCCCGGTGGCTGTAGTTTCATGGTCAGCTGTGTGTGGTGAAGACCTGTTCTGGAAGGAAGTCTTCTCTTTGGATCTTTTAGAAAACAGTCTGCCTTCCAACAATTGTGGGATGATGATATAAAAAAGTGTATTAAAAAAATACCATTCTTGGAGTGGGTGAGCCTGGAGATTAGAGAATTGCCATGTTAGAAAACCTAGAAGTTCTGTAGGTTTTCCTACTCACTATCTCAGCCTATTGAGATCTCCGCAGTTTTGAGTTACTTCCTTTTTTGGCTATGCCCACTTAAAAATACTGAAATTCACATAAAATTAACCACTTTCAAATGGACAGCTCAGTGACATTAACACATTCACAGTGTTGTACAACCACCACCTCTACATAGTTCCAAACCATTTCCGTCACTGTTAAGTAAAACTCCTTACCTGTTAAATGGTCTCTCCCCATTCCACTCCTCATCAGCCCCTGGCAAACACCAATCTGTGTTAAGTCTCTATGGATATATCTATTCTGGATCTTTGAAATTAATGGAATCAATCATACCATATGTGTGAATTTTTGTGGCTGGCTTCTTTCACTTAGTAAAATGCTTTGGAAGTTCTCGAGTCACTTTTCAACCATTCTATTTTGTTAAACTGTTCTCTTTCACTTAATGGGAATCCCTAGTTACCCAATCTATGTGATGAACCTTTAGTAAATAATCAACAATAGTAATAGTACTGTGTAAACAGCAATGATGCCTTAAGGATACTGATGAGTGCTATTTGGCTCTTGGTTCTCCGAGAGTTGGCCTCAAGTGAGGGCAAAGTTACACTAAAAATGAGATATTTCATGAAGGAGGAGGAGGGAGGAGGGAGAAGGGAGAAGGGAGAAGGGAGAAGGGAGAAGGAGAAGGAGGAGGAGAAGAAAAAAACTATAGAATATTCCAAACTAAATTCCTAAAGGAAAAAAAAAAAAAAAAAACACAGAGAAAGACAGGAAAAATCGACTACCGTTTGAGAGCCAGCTGTGGAAGCCCGCACACCCGCGCAGTGGAGGTAGAAATTGCATGCTGTCTCCACGTTTAAATCCTGACTGAACCAGTCCTGCCCAGGCATACTGCACCTATCCGGCACGGTGGAGAAACGCTATGAACCCAGTGCTTAAAATCAGAAGGGCACAGCCCGGAACTCCCTAGCTCTCCCCGACTCCCACCCCCAAAATCTTCCTAGCTCTGAATTATTTTGTTTTGTCTTGTGGACTGGGTGTTTGATATTTTTAGATGAGAATTGAAAGATTATGGCAGCACATTTAAACGCACAAATACACAAAATGTCTACAACAGATGCTATTTTAATCTTCACAGGAGCATTATAACATAAGGGTCTGTCTTCATTTTATCCCTTTCTCTTCCTCTTTTTTTGTATCTGGTTATTGCGTAGTACAAACGAAATGACACCCTAAACAACACTTTTCCCATCTGCCTTCCTCAATGGACTGTGAGCATCTAAAGACACGTCCTATCTGCTATACAGCACGAATTTTGCAAGGCGACTCCTACCACGTTACAGGTCCAGGACAAAGAGCGTTTTTTGATTTGAAAACCCGACAGCCCGGAGCAGCCCCAACCGAAAACCGAAGACGCAGGACCCGCCCCGCAACCGTAGCCCAGGCTCCGCCCCCTGCGCTCATTGGCCCATTCAATTCACGCCGGGGCCAATGGGCGGCGGCGGCCGCCGCGCCTCCTGAAAACCAAGACCCCGGCGGCGTACGCAGTGAGCAGAGGCTTCAACTAGAGGGATCGCGAGGCAGTTAAATCCGAGACGAATCGTCCTATCCCGCACTGCGATGAGCACCCCTGTCGTGCCCTCGGATTTGCAGCTTCACCTGAGTCAGAGGACCCATCCCGGGTTCAGAGGTGAGGGCCGCGGTAGCGGGATTGGCGCGAGCCGGCGGGCGGGTGATTTCCTTGGGGAGCCGGGGGTGGCGGGCGTCGGGGCGGGCGGAAGGAGGGCAACTCGGGATCAGCCGCCAGGGCCTTGGGTCTGCAGACCCGCATCGACCCCGACCAGTCGTATGAGACCCTTAACGGTCACTTGGCTTCTGGTAGCTGTATTCTTGACAATGGTGCCGGCTCCGTGGTGGTATTGTGCGGCTTGAGGCCTAGCGTACGGTCGTTACCGGCAGGACTTGGCCCTCTGGCGGCGGAGACTGGCCGACCGTCAGAGACTCTGTTTAGGCCGGGGGCGCCTGTCAGGCTCAGGTTGGGGCCTGGGCAGGTGTCCGCCCGCGTCCTCCCGCAGAAGCGATTGCGCCTGTGCGGGGCAGTCCGCCGGTCTGAGTTGAGAGCGACTTTCTGGAGGGTTGGGGTTGTCTCAGCTGGTTCTCCCTGTTTAACGCCCTCGACATTGTATAAATCTAGGGTTGGCTAGGTTTTCGGAAGTAATATTGTTATTTCTTTGGCTTACACGTGGGAAAACAGAAAAAAGAAATTCTCCCTCAACCCAGTTCTAGTGAATTCGAATTTCGAGTCTAGTTAGTATTTCATCTCTACTATTTGGTTTCCTAAAGCTTGGCTTTTAGTAACCGTATGTTGAAAATGATCTTCAGGTGTTACACTTTAAGACAGTAGATAATGTGATTCTTGTGCAGAGCGGTTGTGGGACCTTTTATGGTAACAGTCTCTTATAAATGGGATTAACTCTCAAAGGCAATACTGAATTGGGAAATTTTCTGTTATATACAAGATGTGATCATAAGTAGAACATTTTTCGAAGCAAGATCTTCATTTAGTCAATATTTATTTGAAGTTATTGTAACTAATGTTGACTTGTAGCTCTTTTGTTACTTAGAACAAAGAAAACAAAAACTCAAGGAACATCTGCTCAAAAGAAAAACTTTTTCTGCATACAAACAAGAAAATCAAATATCCAGGTGAGGTCAGATTTTTTTATTTCAGATCCATAAAATTATATCAGAGCTGCCCAATAAAAATGTAATATGAATCACATGTGTAATTTAAAATTTTATAGTAGCCATATTTAAAAAGGTTTTTTAATGGAATGAATTTTAATAATATTTTATTTAATCCAGCATCTTGTGTTACCATTTCAACATGTAATACTTAAAAAATTATTTACATTCTTTTTTGGTACTAAGTTTTCAAAATCTGTGTATTTTATACTTTCAGCATATCTCAGTTTGGACTAGCCATATTTTAAGTCCTCAATAGCCCCATGTGGCTTAGTGGCTCCTTTCTCAGATGATACAGTATTAGATCATTTCCTGTGTAAATTAATTCACACTTTAAGAGGAAACAATTAATTTTAAAGCAAAGTTGTATATTTACCAAAATACTGACTTATAGTTTATATAGTGCTACAAAAGCCAGTCTTTCTATAATTTAGCAACGTTTTAGTGAATGTGTGTGTGTCTGTTCGTGGCAGGGGGAGGCGAGGGTAGAGTATTGTTCTTTAGGAGGTGGCCCTCCTTTTAAATGTTTGGAAATCATTTGTTTTAGCTCAGTCTTCCATAGGAATATAGTTGTATTGTTTTGTTAAAATTTTAAAAATAGTACAATAAAACAACTATAAAGCAGAAAATCAAAAAGTCCCCTCACTCTCTTGAGATAACTGCTAGTAACATCCTTCCAGGCTCTTTCTGTGCAATCTACGAGTGATAAGGAGCTGGGCTAGAATATTAAGTCTGCCACTACAACTGTGTAACCTCAGAGGAGTTACATAGCTTCTTTGAGTCTATTTACTTATATTAAAATGGGATAATAATAGGTGTTTTTCTTGGGTATTAAATGAGATAGGGAGTGCATTATGCTGTGTCTGGAATATGAGAGCCTAATAAGTGTAGCTATCATTTCCTGATCTCTTGGTGGTTTTACAACAGTGGTTCTTAAAATACTTTATTCTGCTGGTGTTCCTAATTTTCTCCCAACATCATTGTCATTCTCATGTTTTTTTTTTTTAAGTCTTGTTTTAATTTGCATTTTCTTTGTGTTAGGTACTTATTGATATATTTTGTCATTATGAATGCTTCACACCCTTTTTTATGGTAGAAAGTGCTTATATTTAGGAGATAGAGCTGATAGGACTTGGTAATCAATTTAGTATGGGATATAAAAGAAAGAATGGAGTTAAAGATGATCCTGAATGTTCCAAATTAAAGGAGACTAAAGAGATGTGACAACTAAATTCAATACCTGACCCTGTAGTGGAAAGGGAAATGCACTAAAAGACACTATTGAGTCAGTTTTCTACTAGAATATGAATAGTAGATTAAAGTGGTATGTCAATGTAAACTTGTGAATTTGATACTATGGTTATGTAAGAGAAAATCCCTATTTTTAGGAAATAAACACTGAAGTATTTAGGAATAAAAGGCCATTGTGTATATAACTTAACACAAAAGGTTCAGGTGAAAAATTGTATATACTCCACACATACACATGTTCAGAAAGTGCAAATGATAATACAAGTAGAATAAAATGTTAACAATAGGCAATTCTGGGTAAAGACTATATGGACATTCTTTGAACTATTTATAATTCTGCAACTTACAAGTCTGGCATTCGCAAATTTTTTTAAATTTTAACTTTAATAAGCTGCTTTACTTTGGAATAAACATTTTCACAAATCCCACATTCTTTGTTTAAAACAAACAAAATAATGATCTGAGACTTGATTTGAATAATTGAGTGCATAGTGATACAACATATTGAGAGGGGAAGACTGAGGGAGGAGTGGAGGAATTAGGAGTTCTTTTTTGACCAGGTTAAGTTTGAGGCACCAATAAGGCATCCAAGTGAAATGTCAAATAGTTATGTGTCTGAAGTTCAGGGGTGAGATTGACACTGGAGATATTAACTTGGAAATTGTCAACGTGTAGATATTTAAAATCTGGGGTGGAATGAGATTACTAGAGAATTAGCAAAGAATATTAATTCAAATAAGACAATGATTCTCAATTACTTAAATAAAGAAATCAACAGGGTCATGGGGTATATAATACTCTTACACACAATAGAAAGAAAAAATTCTAAAACTCTAGTTTTACCAAGAAACCCCGTAAGTACTATATTTACTCTTTTCAGAAAACAGATGTCAATTTAAATACTATTACTTGAGCAACAAATTAAGTAGACAACCAATCAGAGTAGCAACTTTTCACAATTAAACAATTCTATTTTACAGTCTTTAGTGTGGATATTTTAAGACTCCTTTATTCAGATCACCCTTCTGAGGGCAATTTTATCAACAAGATAGAATAGGGTTATACATTCTCATTAAAGTCTCCACACTGGACACATGAGTAAGGTGGGGATACTTCTTATTATCCTGAGATTTTTTTTTTTAAAGGTTTAATCATCTTATTTTTATCTTTTAAAAAAATTGAGTTATGGTTAACATACAATATTATATTAGTTTCAGGTATACAACATAGTAATTTGATATTTTTATACATTATGAAATGATCACCATGCTAAGTCTAGTTGCCACCTATCACCACACAAAGTTATTACAATATTATTGATTATATTCCCCGTTCTGTACATTATATCCCTGCGACTTCTTTTAAGACTGGAAATTTGTACCTCTTAATCCCCTTCACAAATTTCTACTGTCTCCCTACCCTCTTCCTCTCTGGCAACCACCAATTCATTCTCTGTATTTTAGAGTCTTTCTGATCATCTTGAGAATTTTTCACTAGCAGTTAGAAAGGCCAGCAATTTCAAGACTAAACACTAGAATTCTGTTAGCACTAACCAAAAATGAGCATTCCCTGAGAAGTATAAAACTAAAATAAAAAGGCAAAAGAAAAGTTTAAATTTTAATGTGGCCTTGAGCCCCAGCAAGGTTAGGGGAAAGAGAGACTTAAAAGAGGTGGACTACTGAGGTAAGAGGGAAAATAGAAGAATTAGTGATCCAGTAGCAAAGCCAAGAAAGTGTTTTAAAGAATAAATAGCTATCTGTTATCAATTGCTGTTGAAAGGTGAAGACAGAATTGACCATGAGTTGTATGTAAAACATGGAAGTGGATGACAAGAGTTTCAGTAGCATGGTAAGGACAAATTCCTGATAGGCACAGTTGAGGAGAGAATAGAATATGATCATGAGGAGACAGTACCTATAGCTCTCCTTTTGAGTTTTGCTACAAAGAAAAGAGCAATGAAGCAGTAGCTGAAATGGAATGTGAGGTTTAAGGCCTTAAAATGAGGTATAATACATAAAGTTTATAGGCCGATGGGAATGACCTAGTAGAGGAACAAATTAATGATGCTGAAGAATGAGCAAATAATCAGAGGAACAAAGTCCCTGAGTAGGCAAGAGGGAGAACACAGATGGAGAGTTTGACTCTAGATCAGCATTGGTGTCAGTTCATATATTAGGAGGGAAGGCAGAGTATATGGGTACAGAGGCAGATAGGCTGGTAGTCTTTGGTGGAGGAAAGACTAATTCTTGTTAAGAGTGCTTCTAATTTTCTCAGTGAGATAACATCACAGAACATTTTAAGCCCAGAAGTAATAGAGGCTGAAATCAATAAGGGGCCTAATTAGTGAAGGTACCACATTGGGAGCAACCTGGTAGGTTGACCCTGAGCATCATCTCCCACTTCACACTAGACAGCAGACAAGAGGAGTATTTGTTTGCTCTCAGGTAGTGACAGCAGGAGCTGAAACTGGGGAGACATGTCTATGCTCTGGACCTCTGGCAATGCCTGAAAGGAACAGGAGGCACCCATATTCAAAAGATGGCTACCAAGATACCCTGTGCAGTGGCACATTTTGACGATTCTCTGCCGTCATTCAAAATGTGTAACACAAGCTACATCTCCAAGCAGACTGAGCAAATAAATGTAAAAGGTGTTAGAACCAAAATTATCAACTGTAGAGTCAGCAAATTTTGTTGACTCCAAAATATATGTTTTTTTCACATTTAAACATCTCTGAACTTAGGATCTATCTTAGATTCAATGGCATCTAATTGACCCTGTTTTTTTCTTCATGGAATGACCCTGTTTTTCTCTTTACTTGCCAAGAGATTCTCATGGCCTGTACTAAGCAGTCTGTCTTCAAAAAAGGGTTTAGTTTGAGTCAAATTCTTGAGGAGGGATTTTCTTTGGGTCTGTAAGTCCTCTTTTTTTTTTAAATTAAATTTATTGGGGTAACACTGATTAATACAATTATATAATTTTCAGGTATACATTATAATTTGACATCTGTATATTCTATTGTGTGTTTACCACCCAAAGTCTAGTTTCCTTCAGCTACCATATATTTGATCTCTTTTACCCACTTCCCCCTCCCCCTATCACCCTATATTTGACCCCCTTTACCCTGTCTACCTCTCCC
>NW_006434120.1:1246686-1265785 GCF_000325575.1 Pteropus alecto
CGGATGATGTTTCTTTCTATTCCGTTAAAAAGTACCAGTGGGATTTTGATGGGTATTGCATTAAATCTGTATAATGGTTTAGGTAATATGTTCATTTTAACTATGCTGATTCTTCCAATCCAGGAACCGGAATTATCTTTCCATTTCTTTGTATCTGCTTCAATTTCTTTTAATAGGGTCTTGTAGTTTTCTTTATATAGGTCCTTCACATGTTTCGTTAAATTTATTCCTAGGTATTTTATTCTTTTTGTGCAATTGCAAAAAGAATTATTTTTTCCACTTCTTTTCTGACACTTTGTTATGAGAGTATAGGAACACTATAGATTTTTGAATGTTGATTTTGTATCCAGAGACTTTACTGTATTTGCTTATTGTTTCTCGTAGTGTTCTTGTGGAATCTTTAGGGTTTTCTATATAGAGAATCATGTCATCTGCAAATAGTGACAGTTTGACTTCTTCATTTCCTGTTTGGATGCCTTTTATATCTTTCTCTTGCCTGATTGCACTTGCTAGAACCTCCAATGTTATATTGAATAACAGTGGCAATAGTGGACAGTCTTGCCTTGTTCCTGATCTTGGAAGGTTTTTAATTTTACCATTAAGTATAATGTTGGCTGAGGATTTGTCATAGATGGCCTTTATTATGTTAAGGTACTTTTGTTCTATACCGATTTTAAGTTGATCATAAATGGGTGCTGTATCTTGTCGAAGGCTTTTTTGCATTTATTGATATGATCATATGATTCTTATTTTTTAATTTGTTTATGTGCTGTATCACATTAATCAATTTCTTATGTTGAACCATCCCTGTACCTCTGGGATGAAGCCCACTTGATCATGGTGTATAATCTTTTTAATATGTTGCTGTATTTAGTTCCCTAGTATCTTATTTAGGATTTTTGCATCTGTGTTCATGAGAGATATTGGTCTGTAGTTTTCTTTTTTGTGTATTATTTTTACCAGGTTTTGGTATCAGAATAATATTGGCCTCATGAAATGAGTTGGGCAATATTGCCTCCTCTTTGATTATTTTGGAAGAGTTTGAGGAGAATACGTATTAAATCTTTTTTGAATGGTTGGTAGAATTCATTGGTAAAGCCATCTGGTCCTGTAAAGTCCATATTCTTAATAAATTAAACTAGAAGTGTGAGTATGAAAATTTTGTATTTCTTTTAAGAAGACTAAATATTTTTCTTAGTGTAAATCTCTTACTGAGTAGTTAAAACTAAAACTAACCAAAGAAAGTATTGCTTATAAAGGTTTTTGAAGATTTATCTGAATGACTTAGAATGGTTTAGAGTGAGATTATCTAGTGCTTACATATTCTATGGGGATAGGTTATTAAGACTTTCAAGGAAATAGCTTTAAATTTTTCAGCAATCTTGTTTATACCTTTTAATAATCCTATAATATAGAAATGTTTTGTTTAAAACAACTAAATGTCTTAAATTCTTGCCTCAGTTTAAAATGAAGTTTGGTAACTATTAAGTTTTCCATCTCTTCCCCGCAAAAAGGAAATCTCTTTGGTATGGGGTTAATTTTTTTTTTTTTTTTTTAAGTAGCAGAGACCAAAGAGTGATGACATTGGAGGGTCAGGTCCAAGAAGAAACAAAAGTTCTGAAACTTAAGACAAAAATGGTAAGATATGGACATAGTCCTCATAAACTGTCTCTTTTCCTCCTTTCCCTTTCCTAAACTCTTTCTGAAAGAAATGAGTTCTGAAATATTGATTTGTCTTATTTTTTTTTTTTTTTTTAAGTAGCAGAGACCAAAGAGTGATGACATTGGAGGGTCAGGTCCAAGAAGAAACAAAAGTTCTGAAACTTAAGACAAAAATGGTAAGATATGGACATAGTCCTCATAAACTGTCTCTTTTCCTCCTTTCCCTTTCCTAAACTCTTTCTGAAAGAAATGAGTTCTGAAATATTGATTTGTCTTAAATAACTCTTTTAGGCTGATAAAGAAAATGTCAATAGACCTACAAGAAGCAAAAATAATATAACAGTGGACAAAATTTGTATTCCTTTAAAACCTTCTAATGAATTAACCAATTCAGATATAACAATTGATACACATAATCTGGAGAATAATAATCAAACTCTGCAGTTGTTACCAATTAAAGACGAGCCCCAAAGTCAACGTATTACATTAAGCCAAGCATTTCACATTAAAAACAACAATAAAAAGAAACCAATGACTACAGAAAAACCGAAGCAAGATGCTAACACGCTCAAGAAACCCGTGCTTGGATCTTATCGTGGCCAGATCGTTCAGTCTAAGGTTAATTCATTTAGAAAACCTGTACAAGTCAAAGATGAAAGCTCTGCACCAACAAAGAAACTTTCTACCACTATCTCTAAAGCCACAAAGCCTCAGCCTGTAATCACCCACAGTGTGACGGTGAAAAGTGACAAAGCCTCAGATATGAGGACCACCACTAAAGGTGTGAACACTGTACCTCAGAACAGACAACTTTTGCGTCCTCCCATTAGAAGTCACCACACTAATACCCAGGACTCTGTGAAACAAGACGTCGGTAGAACCTCTGCCAATGTTACAATTCGGAAAGGGCCTCATGAGAAAAAATTACTGCAATTAAATCCAGTTTTATCTAGTGTCAAAACCAGTTCTCAGGAAGTAAAAAGAAGTAAGACACTATCAAGAAGCATCACATCTGCAATTATAGCCAGGCCTGCTTCATCTGCTAATACTAAACTGATAGAAAAGGCAAAAACTGTTGACCAGCGCAGACATACTATAGCAAAGGCAACTATCAATTTTAAGTCGGCTCAGCCCAAAGAAACCGCAGAAGAGAGAAAGTAAGTAGGTGTGATTTAATTAGCTTAATTTTCAATTTCGTACCATTTGTGAATTTGGTTTATAATTTCCTTGAATGTCTTAGGACTTTTTTGGTGTGGATTGTCTCTGTCATATGCAGACAAATTGAAGCAAGTTTATATTGTGGAACAGTACAACATAAGTTATACTGTTTGAGTATGTTTTATTAGGCTGTTTCATGTAACGTCAGTTAAAATGTTAAATAAAATTGGGAAATATTTTCTAACCTCCCCATTTAAAAATTCATTCTTGGGTCATTGAGAATATAATTAATATTGATATGTTTAATATTTTTTCTTCAAATTTGTGAACTATGTATGCCACTAACATGTAACTACTTAAAGACCTGAAATATTTTTTAACTTTTCTTCTATTTAGCAATGCTATCAGCAGTGTCACAGTAATTTTTATCCACTGCTTCTAACTGTAGAGCTCGTCTGAATGAGTGGAGAGCTGGCAAAGGAAGAGTGCTGAAAAGGCCTCCTAGCTCAGTAGTTACCCAGCCTGAACCTGAAGGACAAAATGAAAAACCAGTTGGGTCCTTTTGGACTACCATGGCAGAAGAAGATGAACAAAGATTATTTACCGAAAGAGTGAACAAAACGTTTTCTGAATGCCTTCACCTGATTGATGAGGTAGAGTATCTTATATTTGTGTAGTAGTTTGTAGCTGCAAATTACCTTCATAAATATCTCATTAAATTACATCATCAGTCTTTTTTGACCAAGACTCTGTGTCAGCGATTTTACGTAGACTTAATGTTCATTGTGAGATTGCTTCTCTTTAGCCTTTAATGGACTGCATTTTCATTGAGTTCATATAAATATATCAAAGGGATAAATTTTTTACTTGAGTAATAAATACTGCATTCCTCTAAGATGTTATTAATTTGCCAAAGACTTGCAATAACAAATTAGTGAGTCATTGTTATCATAGATTAAATTCAAATTAAAATATTTGCAAACAAAATCCCTTAATCTCATTCAACATCATCATGGTCTTGAATTCACTGTAGAATTCTACAATTTGGACCAAAATCTGACAGACTATATAAAGTAACTCCAGAATGTTTTCTTTATTTCCCGACTATCTTTAATCTTCTTTTGGTCACACGCTACTGTCTAAGATCCAGAGCAAGTCTGAATACACACAGTATAATTTCCGACCTTACTCTGGTCTTCCTGAGCATCTTTAAACTTTCTGTAGTTCTGAGAACCAGTGAAAATTACAGTCCGAGGAACTCTGATTCTTCTGCTCAGTTGGGATTTTTTTTTGATACTTTGGAATTTTTCTGTCCTACTACTTAACCTATATATATAGCTCTTACTACATAAACCATCACAGGTTCATTTTAACCTTAATATCAAAACCTGACAGTTTGACAAAAAAAAAAATTGCACTCTATTTCCATTCATAAACATTTGATAGATAAAAAAAATTCTAAATACTAAATAATTAATAAATGGAATCCCACAATATATGAGGAAAAACATCAAGACCAAATAGAATGTTAGTCATTTTTTTTACTAATATTTTTCTCAGCTAGTATTTCTTTTGTGTATGTGTGCCTTGTACTTAGGACTGATAATGCTTTTTGCTAGCTATTCAGAATAAGTTTGGAGTAAGGGAGATAATAATGAATACGAATATATTTATGGATAATTTTCTATCAACTTTTTCTCTATCAATGATCTTGATTATAGAAAGCTTAATTAGTTGTTCATACTTTCTAGGCTAAAAGATATCACTCACTTTATTTCTTGATATTTTAGGGATGCCCAAAGGAAGAAATATTGGACACACTGAACGACCTGATTAAAAATATTCCAGATGCCAAAAAACTTGTTAAATACTGGATATGCCTGGCACGTATTGAACCACTCACAAGTCCTATTGAAAATATTATTGCAATCTATGAGAAGGCCATTCTGGCAGGAGCTCAGGTGAGATTAAAACTTACTGTTCTTTATTAATTACAGTGTAAATGAGTCAAGATTATTTGGAACACATCATAACATAATAAAATTTGTGGAAATACATATCACGGAAATGAACATTTAAAGGCCACAAGGATTGCATGTTATAAAAGCTGTTTCTCAACCTTCTAAAACTTGCTTATATAGTCAGGATAATCAGACCTTAGAAAATGGATATACTGTAAGCTGAAATGTACATTTAATGAAACTTGCTGGGAGAACATTTTAGCACATGTCATTTTGCACATTCCTCATTGATAAAGAAATCTGGGAAATTGAATTTTTAATGTTAAAATTTATTGAATATAACACAAATGGAATTAAATTAACTTAAAAAATGTTAGCAAACTCTGATGGCTTTGTAAGAGAACTCTCACTTTAGGAGTGTATCTTAATGTACTCACATTTATATGCCATATGTTTGGTCCTGCTCACATATGGAAAATGGCAATACACTAGTTTCTCTGACATTTTTACCACCATAGTGGTTTGATACTATAATCTCTCACCTCTTCCAACTCTATTGCTACAAAAAGCCTTGGGTAGAATAAATTGTATCTTGAGGCTTTTGGGTTAGTTCGGTTTTTTGTTTTGTTTTGTTTTTATGGGCAAATGTTTCTAAAATGTATTTCCTTTAGACCAGGTTTCTCAAAAATGCATTCTTGGAGATTGTTTACAAAGAGTTTTAAAAAATTCTTTTTAGCTCTTCATTAAGCTTAAAGGTCTATTCACTATAGTCTCAGCAAAGCCAACAAATGCTATTTGACCTTTCACCTGAATCAGAAATCAAATATTCAGTAGTTATTCTCTCAATAGCTTAGCTATTATATATAAATCACTTTGCTGAAGGATAATTGCATTTGACGGAATCCCACCTGGAAGGGATTGTTAGTTCCCTACTACACTAAACGAGAAGGGATATTACTTAAGGTGGCTTATGGCAGTATAACTAGAATGTATAACTGCAGCTAAGGTTCTCATAGAGTGCAGTGGTGTAAAGAGAAAGATGTGACACTAGAGCAGAAATTGGAAAACAAGGATCAAAATTAGCCAAGCAAATTGAAAGCAGGATGGGTGAGTAGTTCAAGACTAAGTTCTAGAACTAAGAATATGAGCCAGAATATTCCTTTTATATAATGTCTTTAATTTATTGCATTGGCAGGCTTGGTAGTTCAGAGGAACACAGGAAGTACTCATAATATCTGGCATATGATGGACAATTAGTGAACTGTTGAATTTTTGAAACGAGCTGTTCAAAGATGCATTTAATACCATGCGAAACAAAAATATAACCATGTACTCGAACGTAGGAGGAAAAGTGTAAACAATAAAAATTTAAAGTAAATTTAAATATAATCAGCTCTTTAATAGATGTTAATAATGTTAATTTACTACTTGTTCACTAATTTTGTTCATATCAGGCAAACAGTAAGTTACCAAAGACTTAAGAAAAATTATGGAGAAAAATTTTAAACTGATAAAATTCTTTCCCTTAAGTTCATTTTTATTGTATAAATTAGAAAAGACAGCCATTTTTTTCAATTTGAATAGCAAAATAAGTGGTTTATAATTACTGGTTTTAATATTTTCAACTTGGACAACAAAGTTAATGTCTGGTCTGAGAATATAAAACTTTTATGGGTTTGCTTTCTTCATTTAAAAAAATCAAGCCTATTGAAGAGATGCGACATGCAATTGTAGATATTCTAACAATGAAGAGTCAAGAAAAAGTTAAATTTGGTAAGTTCATTTTTTTTCTTTTCTTCAGGTGAATTCTGATTTTATTAAATTTCTTTGCTAAACTGTTTTATTATTTTTCATTTTTTAAATATATAGGTTGATCTTTCCTCATAGTTCTGTTGACATATTTCTGAGATTCAATGGCTCTGTATAGTATAAAGAATTTTTAATTAGGAGGTCTCATTCAAAACCCAAATCTGTTTATGAAAGTTACCTTACCTATCTAGGCCTTAATTTCCTGTCTTAAAAATGAGGCAGTTTGACTAGATGATATCTAAAGACTTTTTACATATAAAATTCTGTCATCTGTTCTACGCTGTAGAGAAGCTCATTTAGGAATTCTCTTTGTAGGAATAGTAGGTTGAGAGGTGATAAGAGATTCAATTAGCTGTCAAGTATATAAAATGTAAACATTTTCTAGATTCAGATATAGGTTGTGCCAATTGCTGTAAACTTACAGGAAATTTAACCCCTTTCTTATCTGTAAAATAGGATAATGTTACTATCTTCCTCAAGATTGGTGGGACCATTGAACGAAATAATGTATATAAGTATCAAATTCTGTGGCACATAGTAAATTCATTAAACTTTAGCCTTTATTAATATTATTAATTAGCTTAGATGAGAGAGGAGAAATCATTACATAAGTGTGAGCTAATTTGTTTCCTTATTTAATAGAGTTATTACCAGTTTTTTACTGTAACTGTATTACCCAATCACAAATATTTGAGCACCTGTTATATACCATTATTGCTTGTATTTGGTTATTTTCTTTTGATTAATTTTAAAAAGAGTCAAACAGTGAACTTTTTACGGCTCATGTGACATGCTGCTAAATTGCTTTTCAGATTAGTTATAAGTACCTTATTTTCAGTAGACAAAATGAATTTAAAATATAGAGACCTAGGTCGAGGGCTAAACTTTAAATAAAATCAAAGATCATATTGAAATTCTAAGTGTGTTATACACATTTTTGTTTACATGTTACAAAAAAAAACCTTCAATGAGGTTAATATGCTAATAGTTTACCCATGTGTGGGAGGTGGTTATCTTTTATTGGCAGTATGTTTAGTTCAACAATGAATATTTCAATTTATGGTTGCTGTTAATATGCCCCCAGGGGACATACAGAAGATGTATATGATCTGATCTTACTAGTTATATTTAATGATGGAGCTGGAGTGGGAATGGTCAGGGAGATAGAGGGAAAAATCAGGAAAGGCTAGTATACCACAAACAAAAGGAGAATTTTAAAGTTTAAGAATAACCCAACTTGGAGAAATGAGTGAAGGGGATCCAGAGGTATAGAAGCTTTCAGTTATAAAATAAGTAAGCCATGGGGATGTATTGTACAGCATGACTACAGTTAATAAGACTGTATTGCATATTTGAAATTTACAAAAAGAATAGATCTTAAAAGTCTTTATCATAAAAAAAAAAATCCTGTAACTGTGTATGGATCAGATGTTAATTAGACTTATTGTGTTGATCATTCCTGTGTCTTAGGTCTAAAGACAGCGAAGTGGAAATAAGAATTTCATTTAAAAAGCCTTCTTTTTCATAATTCTCACTGGCTCTAGAGAGATGTGGAAAGAGAAAACAGCATTTAAATCTGATTCAGTTTTCTATCTTATTTTTCCTTAATAGGATAATACTAGTTAGTGGAATCTTTTCTAGCAGGTAGAATATTTGTTTAGGTGGAAAAAGAAATGCTATTGACAAACTCTTGGCTTTCTGAAATAGGTAATTAAAAGTTGTAGATATAAATTTTACAAATTAAGATTATTTCTAAATAGCATTGGGAAATAGAAGACAAATAAGAGAGACAAGTACTACTTGTGTGTATCTCAGATACCTCAATATCCTGCATATCCCAACTTGAACACATTTCCCCCTAAACCTTATCCTTCTTTTGGTTCCCTGTCTCAATAACTCATACTATTCTCCGAGCCAGAAACTTTGGGATTATATTATATTTCACTCCTTTCCCACATCCACAGCCCTGTTCCTCAGCCAGTCAAATTCAGTTTAACTTCATAAGCATCTCTTAAAATTCATCTACTCCTCTTCACCCTTACTTTCATTACAGCTCTTGCCTGGACTACAATAATAGTCCCCTAACTTGCCTGCTTCTCTACTCTTGCTTCAATCCATTCTCAACACCGCAACCAAAATGCCCTGTCACTTAACTGCTTAAATTCCTGACTCCAGCTTCTTGTCATTTTTTCACTCTTTCACATCCCTGAATTTCTTTCTTTAGTTTTTTTTTAATTTCCTAGAAAGGACTATTCTATCTATCTTGCCTCTGGGTCTATCCAAGCCAGTCTTCTATTTTTAACCTGATTTCCTCCTTATTTTTTAGACCTCATTCTCTAACAGCCACCTTTCTTCCCCTACCCAACTAGATTAGATGTATCTGTTTTGTGCTCACTGTTTTTTTTTTCTCTGTGCAGTATTATTGTACTTGATTGCTTGTTTGCCTTGTCTTTTGCACTGTAAACTTGATAGACTAGGACAGTGTCTGATCTTCCTCATTATTGCATCCCCAGTGTTAATGCAATGCTTGGCTCATAAATATTTGTTGAATTAAAGAATTCATATTCCCTCTCTTCCACTTCCAACTTCTTCCCACTAAAAGAACTACATTCACTTTGTCATGTAACTGAAACATCTTAGTAAAAATCTCTAATATTTTCCTAATAATCAAATCTAGAGGTCTTTTCAGCTTAATGGATTTATCAGATGTCTCACAAGTATTTTACATCTAACATGTTTTATTTTGAATTCTTCGTCTTCCTTCACTGCTTCCCCATACCACCATCTCTTCCACCCAAAAAGAAGAGAAAAAGAAAAAAATTCTCTTCTGTCATTAAAGACTCCTAAGCAAGAAATTTTTGAAGGGATGCTCCTAATATGTACACTAATTCAGACATACACATGCATTCTTTTGTTTATTAACTCCTAGCTCAGAAAAAAAACTCTTAAATTGGGTTCTTCCTTCTCACTGCCTATTTCTGATGCCTTGCTTAGGCTGTTAAAACAACTTTGTCTTCTTACCATTACATATTATTAGCTTTCATTCCCTACCATTCTAAACCACCCTTTATAGTGACCAAAGCTAATTATATCTTTGTCTCTCTAGTGCATTTTTTACCAAACTTCTTGCACATAAAGTTCATTACAATCTAGCCCCTTCCTACCTATCAAAACTCATCACCTCCTAACCACATTCTGACCTTGCTCCTTATCCTGTATTCAGAGCACACTGGCCCTTTAATGTTGTCTTAATAGATTGTTTTCTTTAAGTTTCATACCCAAGGTCATCTTCCTTAGTCTTGTCAAGTACTCATTTTTCAGGATCCAGCATGAATGCTACTCATGAAGCCTTCCCTAGCCATCTCCCTGTCCCACAAACAAAGTTAATTAATTCTTTTTAGAGAAAAAGAAAAAATTCTCTTCTGTCATTAAAGACCTCCTAAGCAAGAAATTTTTGAAGGGTGCTCCCAATATGTACACTAATTCAGACATACACATGCATTCTTTTGTTTATTAACTCCTAGCTCAGAAAAAAAACTCTTAAATTGGGTTCTTCCTTCTCACTGCCTATTTCTGATGCCTTGCTTAGGCTGTTAAAACAACTTTGTCTTCTTACCATTACATATTATTAGCTTTCATTCCCTACCATTCTAAACCACCCTTTATAGTGACCAAAGCTAATTATATCTTTGTCTCTCTAGTGCATTTTTTACCAAACTTCTTGCACATAAAGTTCATTACAATCTAGCCCCTTCCTACCTATCAAAACTCATCACCTCCTAACCACATTCTGACCTTGCTCCTTATCCTGTATTCAGAGCACACTGGCCCTTTAATGTTGTCTTAATAGATTGTTTTCTTTAAGTTTCATACCCAAGGTCATCTTCCTTAGTCTTGTCAAGTACTCATTTTTCAGGATCCAGCATGAATGCTACTCATGAAGCCTTCCCTAGCCATCTCCCTGTCCCACAAACAAAGTTAATTAATTCTTTTTATGGGTTCTTACTTCAATTACAGCGTTTTTCTCGTTTTATAATTATTTTATATGTCTCTTCTATGGAATGTGAACTTCTTAAAGAACAGGAATGATGTCATTCTTATATTGTATCTATAATCCCTGACATATGGGAGTTAATAAATATTTGTTAAATAGTTGTCAGCAGTATTTGCTTATGAAAAGTCATGGTTAAGAGATGGATTGGTTATTTTATTTTGAAAATCTGGCCTACTATGAATACTTCAACATATTCTGATTTTGTTCTTTAAATTTGACCAAAAGCTTAATCTATAATGTATTTCTATAGGACAAAATTTTGAGGAGGCTTGTGCAACCAAGGAACCAATCCAAGAAGTCAACTTTGATGATATTGGTGGTAGTAATCTAGAATCAGGAAACCCGGAAATAGAAAATGTGATATTTCAAGATCGTGAAATAGAGCAAGATGACAAAACAAAACATCCAACCACTGATGTTAAAACCCCTAGTGCAGAAACTAGGGAGAGTTGCTTAATTAAATATAATGTGTCTACTACACCATACTTGCAAAGGTAAGCTCATAAACTGTCATGTGCTATGAATTGTTTTTACACTTAAGGATAATAAATATGGTATTTTAAAATCTTTAAGATTGCTTCTGATTAGAATTACTATTTGTTAATACAAAGATTTCAAACAAATTGAATGTCATTGGGACATTTCACCTTTTAAATATTGTATTTGCTTTCTCTACATATTGCCATTTTGAAAAAAAAAATTTTACATCATTTTATTTAATTGCTGACTGTATACTATTGATAACAGGTTTTATAATTCAATTAGCCAATTCTACAAATATTCAAGTTATCTACTGTGTATAAGTTATTAAAAAAATAGAGAAAAGAATAAGCTCTTTATTTCAAGGAGCTTGCAGTACCTCTTTTCTATAAGACAATCACATGGTTGTAACATATAAGTTATAGTATGATAAATAGCATAAACTACAAAGTAAAAATATTAACATGCTTTTTAATTCTGCAAATACTTTTGTGGGGTTTTTTTTAGTGTAAAAAAGAAGATTCAGTTTGATGAAATGAATTCTATGTTTAAAGAGCTGAAGTTTCTAACACCAGTTAGACGTTCTCGACGTCTTCAAGACAAGAATTCTAAATTGCCAGATATGTTAAAAGACCATTATCCTTGCGTGTCTTCATTGGAACAGTTAACAGAGTTGGGAGATGAAACTGATGCTTTTATATGCCGCCCTAATGAAGCACTGTGCCGGATGTATACAGAGACTGAAACAACAGAAGAAACGTAAAGCTATGCTAAGGAATGAGGATTTTATTCCTGGGGTGTTTTGTTTGTTGTGGCTTTGTACGTCTTAGGTCAGGAGTTGGCCAGGTACCCAAGTATTCATTGCAGTAAGCTCTTTTACTAACATAGACATTATAGTAGGTGTTGCCTTCTGTGCGTCGGAAAGCTAAATCCTACATTATCTCTGCAAAGATTTTTCTCTAAGATAGGTAAATTTTGTCAACTAGTTTACTATGTTCCTTGAATATGATTAGTAAATGTCATTCATGTTTCATTGGTATTCCTAAAATAACTAACACTTAATCTTGTTTTGTAATATAAAAACTTCACTATTAAATCATGTCTCTTGAAACATGATAGTTAAATATTGTAAACAGTTCTCTTCTCCCCACACACATAAGTACCACCAATAAAATTGTTTTTTATGTCTTTGAACTGATATTTAAATGGCATAGATCCTCTACCAACTCAACTATTCAAATAAGTAATTGGTCATTGTAAGAGACTGTATAATTTTAAAACTAATACGAATGTGGTTGAAAATCTCATACATAGTCTTATTTACGTTCATATATTCCATTTGTATAATAGCATCTATTTTCTATTTATTGTTTTCTCTCTAGAGAATAGAATTTTTGCTTTTTAAACTGTATACCCAATATGAATACAATAAATTAAAATATCTACATAATGATGTTTCAGTAACATTTAAGGATGTGATATATGGTACATGAGCTTTGAAGTCCAACAGACCTATATTCAAAATCTTGGCTCCTGCCTTCCCTTAAAAGTTAAGTTACCCTGGAGAAATTACTTAGTTGAACCTTATCTTTGTGAAGGGTAAAGTGGAGATAATCCCTTCTGGTCATTTTGTACCATGTCATCTGCTTGTCCCCCCCTGGCTGATTAGCCAAAATGGATAACTGACTCAAGCTGGACTGCCAGAATCCTTTTCATAGGTTTTTAGAATCAGGACTTCCAAGACCAGTCTTTTCCATGTAGTTAGACCTGAAATATGTAAATATGAGGCACTGGATGATCGTATGAAGGTTGGGTAGTGAAGGTCAATGGAACAACAAAGTAACTAACTACCCAGGGAAAAAGACTCCTGCCTGGAGGTTTACTATTGACAATTGTGTATCCAAATATGCACATGTTAAATCTGAATACAGATAAACCAGAGTCCCTCTACTCCAATCTCACTACCCTTCTTAAATGTAAAATTAGTATGGTAACTTTACAAACTTTTTCTGTGTATTTAACATATACATAGACAAGTACATAAACACGTGTGTATGTAGATTTTGTGGATTTTGTTTTGCTTTGTTGGATATGAATGGCACCATACTTCATATATGATTATGCAGCTTGCTTTTTTCCTAATTTATTAAGTCAAGGAACTTTTCATTGGCATAGATCAATGTAACCCTAAGATTACATGGGAGTTTAGTAAATGATAAATTTTACATTTCAATACGGTAAAGAATGACTGTGAACCACTCATCCATTTTGAGAACAAAAAATTTCAATCTCTATACCACCTGCGAAAATAAATTCCAGGTAGAATAAGTAAGTATATTAAGAGGAAATGTAAAAAGCCATTTTTTTCCTTAGGGTAGAGCTTTCTTAAGATATTTCTAAAGGAATCTTTAAAAGATGTGGTAGAGCACACAGACTTTAGCAGCACTTAGCAGCAGGACTAGTTCCTCCTCTGAGTACAAGCACACGACATTCAGGATCTAGACCAGTTAGTTACCACACCTGAGATCTTCAAAATTCTGTGAGGAGGTAGATTGTGAAACTAGAACCCTGTACCCAAGATATTATTCAGTGTTGAGGGCAAAATAACTTTCAAACATGCAAGGATTCAGTTTACTGCTCATGAACTTCCCTGAAAGTATTCCTGAAGGTTTTATTCCAGTGAGGTAAGTAAATCTATTTAAAAGAATAGTTAGGCACATCAAATTTAAAAAAAAAAGTGAAGTCTACATAATTGTAGATTATAAAACATGATATGAAATGAAAATACCCCAATGATTTCAACAGGAGAGGTGTCAAAGTGGAGAATTAAAGCTAATTTTGCTAATAAGCTTGTTATGTTTGGGAGCAGGATGCAGAAATTTATGTGTACTCATTATTAAGCACTAAGGGTTTAAATATTAAAAATATAAAATGTGAGGGTAGGACCCAGCAATTCCATTCCTAAGTATCAGGAAAAATGAAAACATGCCCCAACAACGGTTGTACACAAAGATGTCTTATTTATATTAGCCAAAAACAAAACAACCCAAAAGTCCATCAACTGATGAATGAAAAAACATTGTATGCTGTGTCCACACAATGGAAATTAAAGCAAAAGGAAATGGAAATTAAGACATAAAAGAAGCCAGACAAAACATTACATACTATATTCCATTTATGTGAAATTCTAGAAAAAAACATTGACAAAGCAGATCAGAAGTTAACCTGGGGCCGGAGGTTGGGGGCAAGAAATGTTTGGGAGTAATGAAAATGTTCTGTATTTTAATTGTGGTTACATGGCTATATGTTTGCCAAAATTTATTGAAGTGTACTCAAAATGGGTGAATTTTATTATATGTAAATAATATCTCAAAACAGTATACCCTTACCTTTAAAAACAAGGATATCTACTAAACACATAAAAATAGAATATGTAACTCCAACCACTTTGGGGAAGTGGGGGTGTCCGAAGGGATATTCAACCCCAAGATGTTAACCACACAGATGCATGAGGAGCTCCAGCTGTTCCAGCCCAAATGGCAGACTAGAGAGAGCTCACCTCTTTGATGACTACAGCTCCCAGCCTTCAAGCTGCCCCCACCTGATGCTAAGTGGAGCAGGTTCTCAGATCTGAATTATTTTCTTTTCATCAATGTTTCAGAAGCAGAACAGTGTTTCATGCCTGCTTGAAACTGCCCTTATAGCATCCCTCATTTCTATATTCATGGCTTTTAGTGAAACTATGTTAAGACCTAGCTCTCTTGATACATAAGAAGCTTATAAAATTAAGACGATTCTTTTTTCTCTATCAACAAGGCCTGGAATTTAAAACTGCTATTAGGAATTCAGGAAAATTCACTTTGAGATTCAAAGGTCATCGGGCATTATAGTAATTTAATATTTTGAAAATATTTGTTTTATCTATACTGTTTACCAGGACAGAAATCTGGCTCTCTAATCAGTTCCTGCCTGTTCATTGTATCCCATATACTGCAAAGCTGAGAGTGATGTCTGCAATTGCCTACTGTGTTATCACCTGAAGACCATTACTTTTCCACCTTCTTTGGGGGCTCAGAGCATCCAACGATATTAGTGGTTCTCAATCAGGGGTGATTTTGCATTGCCTCCACCTCTCCCCATCCCTACCCCCACCCCTACTCAGGGACACTTTCAATATCGAAAGACAGTTTTAGTTGTCATGAGTGAGGGCAGGGGTGGGGAGAAGGCCAGAGACACTACCAAACAACCTACAGAGCACAAGACCATCCCACTCCACCCTGCCCCTGTAACAAAAATTTATCCAGCCCAAACTGTCAACAGGTCTGAGGTTGAGAATCCCTGAACTAGATGACCGCCTCCTCTGTCCTTGTTAATGCCATCTAATGACGCCTCAGTCACTCCCTCACCTCTCATTCCAATGAACGTTGCCTCCTACTTCAGCAACTGATTCCTAGGCCACAACACTGACCTGGGCATTGTCAAGAACTGCTCCACTTCTGAAATCTTGATGTTATGGTCCTGTTCTCTTCACAGCTACTCTCCTGCCGGCTTCCTTTCTCCCTTGCTCCCTCTGTATGTATTTTTTACTTCATTTAGACCTCTAGTTCATCAAATGCTTCCTCTCCCCCCACCATCGTGACTTTTTAGACCAGTACTAGAAATAGAAATATATTGCAAGATACATATGTAATTTAAAATATTCTAGTAGCCATGGTTTAAAAAAGTAAAAAGAAACAAGCACAATTAATTAATTTTCATAATGTTTTACTTAACCCAATATATTCGAAATATCAGTTCAGCATTAATCAATGCACAAAACTATCAATGGAACATTTTACTTTTTTTTGTACAAATTCTTTAGAATTCTGTGTGTATGTTACACTTAGAGCACATTTCTATTCACACTAGCCACTTTTCCAGTGTTCAACAGCCACACATCTCGTGGCTACATACTGGATGGTGCCAGTCTAGACTTCACTTCCTTCACAGGGATAGATGCCAAGGTGTATTATTCCAACCATTCTTATAACAGCACCCTCAATTCTCTCGTCTCAGTGTTCTTCTGTTTTGCTTATCTGCATAATCTCAATTTTAGATTAATCCAGCCTCCTCACTGCTAGAGACGATTACACAGCTATGCACTGGCATCACCTCTGAGCTGCTCAGAAGCTTTCGTCCACATTAGTTTCCTCTCGTATTCTGACAACAATAATCAAAACTTCACTACTCAGAGTTTTACTGTATTTAACTTGTAAACAAATATTAAAATCTTGATTAAAAAAAATTTCCTCTTCAAGGTTTCTGTCCCAACACCCAAACTATATAGATTACTTATAATTTTCTATTTCATAGAGAAAATTGAGACCCTCAAGATTCCTTCTTTTCTAATATTGTCTTCATCAATACACATCCCTATTTTCTCTTCTGGTCTCAGAAGCAAATCTGTCAGTCATTTATCTAGTCCAAAGCTAATCCTCTTACTGGATTCTTACATAGAAAGGTTTAATTATTTCCTATATTAGTTTCTGATTGCTTCAGTCTCAACTAGACCTTCCTGGTCTCCTCTGCCTCTAGTATTTTCAGCTTCTCTTTCCTTCCATTGATTTATTATCTCTCAACATATAATTTCCCCATTAATAAAATACTCTCATAATCTTATGTTTCTCTCTACCCATAGTTATCACCCTCTCTCCTTCCCTTTATGGCTAAGATTCTTGAAAGTATCCTATACTCTTTGGTTCTTCTGACCATCCCACCTCAACTACTGTAATCTGGTTTCTCCCTTTCCTTAAGATTACCTATGACCTCTTGTTGCTAAATCTAATGGGTTCTTGTCAGACTTTGTAACTCAATCACCTTTTGACACTGTTTACTGCTGCAACATTATTGTAGCGTAGCGGTTAAGAGTGAGACTCTGGAGCCATACCACCTATGTTCTAATTCTAGTTCTACCATTTACTAGCTGTGGGACGTGAGGCAAGTAACTTAACCTCTCTGTACCTCAGTGATAATAACTGCACCTATCTTTAGTGTTATTTTGAAGATTAAATGAGTTAATAGCTAACACTTATTTAGTCCTATTCTAAGTACTTTGTAGGTATTAATTCACTTAAAACAGTGCCTAGCCTCTAGCAACTTGTATATGTCATCAATAATAATCACATGTTATTATTTCCAATCCCTACCCAGTTCAGAGGCTTCCCTGGCTGGGATCCAAGATTGGCAATAGCTGTAGAGAAGAGGGGCCAGATCTGTTCTCAATGTCCCCATTTCCCCATCCTTACCAGTCTATGCTTGCTGATTGTTATGTGTTGAATTGTCACCCCAAAAGGCTGTTAGAGCCATAACCCCCAGTACCTCAGAATGTGCCATGTTTGGAAACAGAGTCATTGCAGATGTGATTAATTAAGATGGGATCATATTGGTTTAGGGCTGGCCCCTCATCCAATATGCCTGGGAAGATGATGTAAAGAGACACAAAGAAAAGATGGCATTCTCCAAACCGAAGAGGACCTGGGCCCCAGCTCTGCCTGGAACAGGTCCCTCCTTTCGGCCTCAGAACGGATCCTGCCAACAGCTTTATTTTGGACTTCTAGCCTCCTGAACTGAGACAATAAATTTCTGTTGTTTAAGCCCCCCAGTCTGTGGTACTTCATTATGGCAGCCCTAGCAAACTAATACACTGGTGGAACAAGGGAAGGAGTCTCTTTCATGACTGTCCACACTAAGTGGAAAAGGAAAGAGGCATTTTTATTACCTTTTCCCTGATGTTGTGATGACTGTATCATTCGTGGCTGCGTTCTGTGCCCGTTTCTCAATCTGCAGGCGCAGCACTTCATGGCGACTTAAGCTGTAGCAGCATTTTGGGTATAGACACGTGTGGTGGTTCCATTTTTTGTTCTTTATTGAAACGAGTCTCTTTCGCTGTGTACAAAGAAAGCAAGTGGTGCAGGTGTTGCCAGTGCTGACCATTTGGAACATTATACGGCTACTCTTAGCACTACACTGCAGAATAATTGTACATTAAATCTGACATATTATAGTGCGTACATTTAGCACTTACAAGTTATAACCAGACATTGTTCTATATACATATTCTAATATATAATTCTAACATATACTCTAACATACACATTCTAACATATTTAATATATTTTAATTTTCACAATAGTCCTACGCAATAGGTATTATACTTTTACATAGAGATTTTAATTACTTGCAATATTAATTTCTGATTACTGCTATAACAAATTAACACAAACTTCGTGGCTTAAAACAACACAAATTTATAATCTTCTAGAAGTCTGAAGTCTGGAATAGATCTCACTGGACTAAAAATCAACCTATCATCAGGATTGAGTTTCTTCTGGAAGCTCAAGGGGGCAATTCCTTTCTTGGCCTTTTCCAGCTTCTTGAGGACACCTGCATTCCTTAGCTGGTGGCCCTTTCCTCTCCTCCATAGTCAGATCTCACTCGCATTAGACTGCCTCTTCTGCCTCTCTTTCACCTACAGGGCATTTGAGATTACATTGGGCCCATTGGGATTATCCAAAATAATCTCCATATTTTAAAGTTAGCTAGTTAGAACATTAATTCCACCTGTAAGCTTAATTCCCCTTTCCCATGTAATTTAACAAATGCACAAATTCCAGAAAGTGCGATGTGCATATTGTGGGGGGAGGGCGCGGAAAGGGTATTATTGGGGGCGGGGAGGGTATTGTTCCGTTCTCCATACTTGCCCAAGGTCACAGCCAGTAAGCTGACTGCTGTGCCCGTGAAATTTATCTACGTGGGCTGTTCGCTTAAACTGGAGACAAAACTGATGTTACTGGCGGCCACTTTCCTTCAGCACTATTGGAATTGTTCTAGAGCCCCGCGGAACAGTTTTAACACGCGCCCTTCGTAGGCCCGCCTCCTCCGCAACCGCGCCTCCCGCCGGCCGCTGGAAGCCTCCTCGGCCCGCAACCCGGCAGAA
>NW_006434120.1:1266022-1290946 GCF_000325575.1 Pteropus alecto
GCGGGTGTGGGCCTGCCTGGCGAGCCGGGTCCCCGGGAGCAAGGATTTGGTCGCGGGTGAACTGGGTGGCTAGTCTTCCCCATGGTGGGATCACCCCGCACGCACCTTCTCAGCCTCACCTGTATCTCACCTGTGCTCCCACTTCTGGGCATTACTTTCTCGGTGTTTGCCTAGGCATGCGAAGAGACAGTTTTGTCACATTCAGAGTATATACAAGTCTCTTACTAATCTTATGGGTGTAATATTGAGTAACAGGGCAAATGTGGTTTTCAGCCAAGAGTGTCTGTGGTTGCTGTGTTTATTTGTTACCGTCTATTACATAGAATAAAGACCCTGAAGAAAAAAAATATGAGAAAAAGGAATATGAGAAAACTTGGCCTCCTTGTTAAATCGTGTAATACCAGGGGTCGCTTAGAATATGGGCAGAGAACTTTTTTCTTTCAGGTCCCTAAATATACTGAAAGACCTTACCGTTCTTGAAAGTTGTCTTGAAGACAGTGCATCTGATTTGGTTATATGGAGAAATTATTTCTAGAGTTTCCTGATAATTCTATGATAAACAGGAATACAGTTTTACAGGTCGCGCTATGCTATAGATTTGGCTTGTGATTTTTTTTTTTTCTTTACCTACCCTACTCTCTATGCCTTGTAATTCCCTGTGGTGTGATTTAAAAAAACAAAACCAAAACACTACAAGTACTTGCTTCCTGAAAACCAAGTAGACTCATTCCAGTGTTTTTTCTGTAATGAAAAGAAAAACACCTTTCTAAGATTTTAATAATAATTAATAATAATAATAATAATAATAGCTGTCACTTATTTGGGGTCTCCTATATACCAAAGTACTAGGAACTTTATATTTATTCTCTTATATATTAAGCAATCCAACTAGCTGCTTCATCCAGGAAGTATAGGAGACACTGAAGTTCAAAGACTCTTTGTGTTTAATATCTCTTCTTAGACCCAGTCACCTCCCACTCAACCTGCCTTTCTCCACCTCTGCCACATTACCACTGCCAGAAGAATCCAACAAAACCACACATACAGTCACTGTGCTCATACCATCATTATTAACCCACTTTATACCAGAAACCTGGGAGTCTACCTTGGCCCCTTCTCCCTGCTTGTCCCCCATAAATCTATCACCAAAAATCTTGCCAATTTTTATACCTATTTCCTGCCCATTATCTTTATCCCCATTGCCACCACCCTGTTCCGTTCCCTGCCTGACCTATTGTTGGAGTCTCCACGTTGGCCCTCCTGTCCCTCTCCTGTCCAATCCATTCACTCTGTAGCCAGAATGAGTGAGTGTTCTAATATGCAGATATGATTGTATTGCTCTCTTGATTAAAACTCTTCAGAGACAGCCCATTAGTGACCTGGAGGATAAAATCCAGCTACCTGAACTTGGCTTACAGTGGCCTTCAGACAGGCCTTGTCTGCTTTAACCAGCCTGTTTCAGTACTCTTTCAGTTCCTTGAACTGAACACAATCTATTTTGCTCTTAAATATATGATTCCCTCTGCCTCCATCACTCTTTTCCCCCTCTGCCTAGCCAGCTTCCATTCATCCTTCAGTCTTCAGCTTAAATATTATTTTCCTAATTCCCTTAGATATTTCTACTGTGTGCCAGCATAGCTGTTTACGTAAGACTTACCACTCCACATTTGTTGAGATCTGTGGTCCTGTCTGCACTGGGGCGTCTCTGAGGGCAGAAATGATGAGAGATTTGGGCAGGATTATAAAACCTGCTGCAGGTCCTCAGTGTCTACCTGTTGAATGATAAAGGAGTAAGTTGCTGTTGTCCTGTCGTGATGATTAGAGCTACTTTGAATTAAGTCTGCCTTTTGAAAATAAGTGTAATTCTCAAATGTTTCTGTTTTTGAATATAGTTTGGGAGAGCCCGTGTGACTGCAGGAGTGGAGCCGGCTGCGTGGGTGCCCAGCATGGACGGCTACACAGTCCTGAGAGTGATCGGGGAGGGCTCATTCGGCAGAGCCCTTTTGGTCCAGCAGGACAGCAGTAATTGGATGTTTGCCATGAAGGAAATCAGGCTTCCCAAGGTCACTGCTGAAGAAATTAGCTCATGTTGATAGTGTACATGCAATTTGTATAGGAAGATAAGTTCTTGAGATTTAACGTAGAATTGCTTCTCAATGCAAAAGATGTAATGGGTATATTCATTAGCTTTACAAGTTCTTGATATATTTTATGTGGTTCTTAGGATGTTGTAATTAACAAAAAGGGAGAAAAATAGTCATAGGAGATGATTGCTGTTTATCTCAATGAGAATAATTTGAAATAATTTCCAGTTTCATATACGTAAGGGTGTAGGGAGTCTTTGCCAAAAACAACTCAGGTGCAATATTAATGAAAAAGGAACATAAATATATAGCGAAGAGCAAAGATCTAAAATGCTAAATTTTGGTATCAGGGAACCTATTCTGTGAATACTTTAGGTTTTATTTTCCTGTAAGCTGAGGAAGGTACTGATTTATCACTATCACTATGTACCATAGTTGTTATGTCAAAGAATCTGCCACGGAGGCTGCTTAATACTGTTTTGATCAATTTTTAAAAAATACATTTTAATAAAATTCCCAGAGTGCTATTTTTTTCCGCAACTGCCTTCTTGCCCTCATTTAGTGATTCTCAAACTTGAGTAGGCATCAGAATCACCTGGAGGGCCTGTTAAAACAGATTGCTGAGCCTCACCGCCCCCAGTATCTGCTTGAGGCTGTCTGGGTGGGCCTGTGAATTTGCATTTTTAACAGGTTCCCATTTGGTGCTGATGTTGCTGGTCTGAGAACCCTTGTGTAGTTTCTTTCTTTTTTAAAAAAAATTTTAATTAATTATTTTACATCTACAGCACCTATCTTCCTAGGTGGTCTCCCATCTAAGTACTAACCAGGCCTAACTCTGCTTAGCTTCTGAGATCAGATGGGATCGAGTGTGTTCAGAATGGCATGGCTGTAGGCCTTTGTGTAATTTCTTAATTGCAATTCAATTGAAATCATTCAGGATTTCATCCTCATAAAGTAAGTCAGGGGATAAACAGTTTTGGAAACTTACTTTGCATATAGCCTTTGTCCATCTTTGCTGCAGTAATACACCAGTATATTCTTTTTTATCTGGGCCAGTGGACTGGTAAAATGATACAGACAGTAAAAGCATGAAATCTCTCTTTTTGTTTTTAATAAGGATATACCACTGTTAACGGCATAACTCTCCAAATCAGGTTATGCTTAGGCTGATGTTACATCTATACTTGTGAGGATAGAAGGGGTCAGCTTAAGCATGCAAAATATAGCTATAGTTGAAAAATCACCACATATTTTCTCTTAGAGTTTGATAAATTTAAGTTGTCTCAAGGTGCAGTGCTGTAACACTGTATCTGGCATTGAAGTATCATATAAACTATATTATTGAGAAGCTCTACTTTAAAATGAAGTATTACATTTACACTTATTTAAACTCTTCTTCTAGTCTTTCTCTGATACCCAGAATTCTAGGAGGGAGGCTATTCTGTTAGCCAAAATGAAACATCCCAATATTGTTGCTTTCAAAGAATCATTTGAAGGTAAATATGAATTCCCCCAAATATGTGCATTTCTGAATTTGATTTATGGCCACTATGCTTTCCTAAAGAGTCCTACATTTGTTTTAGCTGAAGGACATCTGTATATTGTGATGGAATATTGTGATGGAGGAGACCTCATGCAAAAAATTAAACATCAGCGAGGAAAGCTGTTTCCTGAAGATATGGTAAGAGACTGAATTACGTGGTTTCCTTCAAGATTTAGAAGCAACTTTTCTCATAAAATCTGCATAAGTTTAAATAAAAGCATGATATCTGTGATTACCTGACACACTAGTTAGGCCTCATTTCTGTAACTGTGCTGCTGCGTAGTATTGTCAGGATGTGGCTGCCTGGGATGTTTTTAGGAAGTAAAATAGATATATGTTTTTTAAATTATCAAGGAATAAAACTTCCATGTTTAGAAGAATTTCAAAGTTGTATTACTTATATTTTGTATTAGATATTTGAAATGATTTTTGTTGTATTTGAAGTTTAGAGAGCAGATAGATTTATTTTGTATTTCTAGATTATCAGAAGAATGAAGCCCACATCTTTCTTAGGAGTACCTTTCTCAATCTTTTTCCTTCTAAAGTTTAGCATATTTCCTTAAGTCACTAGACTGCCTTTTTAATGGATAATTGCATACTGATATTTGAATGAATTAAACAGCTTTAATGGGGTTTGTTACAAAACTGTATTGCTATAAATATTTTTTTATTTAGCAGTTGTTTTGTTAAAAGTATAGGTTCCATAGAAAGTCAAACTTGGCTTTAAATGGATGAATCTCCATGGCAAAAAAGAAAAAAAAAATCATTTAATTGTAGGCACCTGGAAATTCTGGGTACTGTTGACTAGGGATTTATGAACAGAATACTGACCTCAAAGGATTGTTGACAATATAATGAGATCTTTTAATGTTAATATAAGAATAATCTGAAAAAGGAAATGAAAATCTGATGTACTGGTTACACTATAAATTTGTAGCATATTCATTTCTAAATGGTAAACTATCTTTATATATAGATTTAAGAAATGGTTGAACACAAGAAAAATATAGTGCGAGTTTTATTAAAATAAATTGCTATTTGGACCATACATAAGATAATAAAACATAGAATTCATAGCTTTTCTGACTTTCTCCAGGCAACACTGAATCTTAGTTGAACTATGTCATTTTTAGGAATTCCATGTTTACCTATGTAAAACCCAAGTCAATTAAGACCTAGTGAGGATTCTTTGGTATTTTGGGTTAACACGAACCAGTTTTTGCATTCTTGCAGATTTTCATGCTTTTATCTTACAGATACTGAACTGGTTTACACAAATGTGCCTTGGAGTAAATCATATTCACAAGAAACATGTGTTACACAGAGATATCAAATCCAAGGTAAGTGGAATACATTTTTGGGCCAAAAAAAAAAAATAAATAAAACCCGAACTATTTCATTTAGTCTTTTTTCTATGTTATTCTGTTTCCTTTGAGATATTTTTATTTAGTTTAGAAATATTTGTCAACCTAATATTCATACTAGCCAAATAAGGTACTACCCCAGAAAAGGTCATTAAATCTCTTTAGTAGTATATGTTAATATATTCTAAGCTCTCTTAGCGACTGCTTACTAAGACTGTATATTCTCAGATGGAAAACAGCTGTGACCTGGGCCTGCTACATGGAGTTATCCTGGCACAGATTCCCAGCTGGTTGATCAGGGTCTGCTGATATAATCTGAAGCTTGCTTGTTAAATTTCTAAGCAGTCATCCTGAATTCCCAAGCAGGGGGATGTGTAGCTGTCAGGAGGCTATCTTGTCTTTTTGTGTTCCATTCGGGGACTCAGCTATCAGCATCTACCCTTAATCTCCATCGTCAGCAGACTTTGAAAGACAGCTTCTCTGGAGACCTCTGCCTTATGTTTGAATGATGGAACTCTTCTTTTTTAATGCAGAATGTCTTCCTCACTCAAAACGGAAAAGTAAAACTGGGAGATTTTGGATCTGCCCGTCTTCTCTCCAAGTATGTATGTCTATCTATGGTAGTAACACTAATCAAAATCCAATATCCATTATTCGAGAATGCTCTGTACTCATTTTTTGCCTTTCTCTGTTTTTAGTCCCATGGCATTTGCTTGTACGTATGTGGGAACACCTTATTATGTGCCCCCAGAAATATGGGAAAATATGCCTTATAACAATAAAAGGTAAGTGATGTACTTATTTCGTGCAAGTATAACTGTCTAGTGATAGGCATTGTAGCCTACAAATGAAATTCGGTTTGAAATAAAATATCTGAAAGCAGTATTGAATTTAAATTCCCAGGTTTCTAGATGGAAGTCATAGTTTTCCAATGGTTTTAATCAGAATTGAGAGGAGCTAGATGTAAATGCTGAAAGAAAGGCATTTCTGATCATTTCTAGTGTGAATTATATCACTGGTTCTCCAACTTTGCTGTTCCTACTTTTAAAAATCCCAATGTGCGGGTTTCAAGCATAACAATTAAATAAGAATGTCTGGGTGGGAAGCAGGCCATCATTAATTTTCCAGAATCACCATGTGATTCCAACATGCAGCAAAATTTAGGAATCACTGGACTGTGTCACCGAGTTAGCATTTCCAGGACTAGATAACAAGCACTTGACTGATAGGTTAATTGATTGATTACAAGGAGACAGTATGAAGACTTTATGATTTAAAACAAATTTTTTTCTGAATATAAGTAATATGTGCCCATTGAACAAGTGAGTGGATAGGAAGGATTAGAAATATAGAGATGTATAAGAAAGGAAATGGCAATCACCCACTTTTTTGCACTATTAATTACATTTTAGTGTTTTTTTAATCTATTCATCCCCCCACCAAAACCTAGTTTTGTACTCTCTATATAATTTAGTATCTTGCTTTTTTTTCACTTTATGTTACATCATATTCATTTTCCCCCATATGCAAACTCATCATAAATATTGTTAATGGTTGCATAATATTTTACTACACGGCTCTTCCAAAATTTACTTAACATTCCTGTGTTGTTTCCAGTTTTCAATGTCATAAACAGTGCTGTGATTAATACACCTTTTGTGCATAAATATGTCATTGTTTTGTATCATATTCTTGGCATAGATTCAGAGAAGTAGCAACACCAAAAGGCTCTTTTTACCTTCTATCAAGTTGCTTTCTGGAAAGAGTATGATAATCCATACTAAATAGTTTCCTTAAGAGTAAAATTGACTGAGTTGGGGACAAAACATCTATAAAGGGACTAACTAGGACAGTTGGGAAATTTTCAGTTTGACAAAAATATTAAAAATATTATTGAATTTAGGTTTAATTTCTTGAATTTGATAATGATAGTGTTTATGAGGGAAAATGTCTTTGCTCTTACAAGATACATACTGACATGTTTAGGGGTGGAGTGTTTGATATCTGCAGTTTTTTCCCAGGAGGTTCAGATATAAATGGAGGAGGGAAACAGCACATAAACATGGCAGATGTTAACAGTGGGAAACTAGAAAGGAGCATGTGGGCGCTTATAACTTTTCTGTAGGTTTCAAACTTTAAAAAAATTAAAATTTGGGGGAAACAGTTGATTAAAATCATTAAAATTTGAGTATCATCTAGAAAAAGTCTGGAGGATGACAGCTAGGAGGTGTGGATGATGGAGATGCTTAACATGAACAAGGGTGAGCATCCTGGGCACACTGTTGACATGATGTTTGAAGAGCTCTTTTATGGAAGAATGGGTAGTCATCTCTTTGTTTTGGAATATAGAACTAATGGGGTGGAGAGAGTCCCCAGAAGACACATTTTGGCTTATGATAAAGAAGAACTCTGTGCCTTAGAGCCCTCCAACAGGGCTGTAGACTGTGCCCGATGTAGTTTGCTGGCCATCAGGAGATGAGATCAAAGGCCTGGTGTTGTGCACCGATGGTCTGGGTGGAAGCTGCACTGGAGGACTTCTAAAGTCTTTTTCCAACTATGATAATCAGAGTCCATAAAGATTCCCTTTTGCACCAAATGCTACTGAAGTGACAGCCGAACCAGTCTGATTTGGACAGGTCGGGGTTAGGAAGCAGAGAGTTTATTGTGAACATTACTGTTAGTAATTAAGTATTAGACCAAAATTACCATATGTTTTATTTTAATAGCTAGGAATTACTTGCAATATCTGTTCTTATTAAAGTTAATTTTTCATTTTTCATATTAGAAAGTATATATATTTTCATATAATAACTCGTAACTCACATTGCTTCTTTATGCTTCCAGTGACATCTGGTCCTTGGGTTGTATTCTGTATGAACTCTGTACCCTGAAGCATCCAGTAAGTATGGTGGGCAAAATGGAAAGGCAGCCTCTTGTCGTGTCTGCAATAGGAAGTTTGCTTCCCTAGGATGAATTCATTATAAAAGTTTTCATATGTTTCCATTGTTATCATCTTTGCTTGAGCCACTTTTGTGGCAGATACCAATAGGGAATTTACATTCTTTAGTGTTTTATAGCTTCCCTCCCTTTCCCTTCCCCACTTTTTTGCTATTCTTATTTTTTTGGAAATATATATATATGTATAACCTAAAATTTGCCATTTTAACCATTTTTAAGTATACAATTCAGTAGCATTAATTACTTCATAATATTGTACAACCATCACTACTGCCTATTTACAAAACTTTCCCTTCACAGGTACGCAATCTCTGTACCTGAAGCCCCCTCCTCTCAGCCTTGGTAACCTCTAATCCACTTTCTGTCTCTATGAATTTCCATAGTCTAGATATTTTATATAAATGGAATTGTACAACATTTTTTCTTTTGGTTTGGCTTACTTCACGTAGCGTAAGGTTTTCAAGGTTCATCCATAGCATATGTCAGAATTTTGTGCCTTTTCATGACTGAATAATATTCTATTGTGTGTTTATGCCATGTGTTTATCCATTCATCTGCTGATGAACGTTTAGGGGGTTTCCACCTGTGGCCACTGTGAATCATGCTGCTGTGAACATGAGTGTACCAATATCTTTGGAATCCCTGTTTTCATTTGTTTGGGCTATATACCTAGCAGTGGAACTGCTCGGTCATGAGGAACCACCAAACTGTTTTCCAGAGTGGCAGCACTATTTTAACCTTTTTGCAGTTAGTTTTCATTATGTGAGTTTCTTCTCTAACTGAATTATTATGAGAAAACAGACTCAACCCTATTATATTATATATTTTCTCAAGATATTTTAAGAAATAATTTAACCAAAAAGAGGTGAAATAATTTGTCCTGCTTGCTCAGCAGTTGTTTATTACACAGAATTAGCAGTCATAGCTCTGATTCCTATTAGGTCTTAGCTTTGCATAGAAATAAATTCTGTTCTTTGGGCACAGATTAACACTTGGTTCTAGCAAGCATTTTTACAGATGTGGTTGAGAGCACGTAGAGCTCGTGAGTGACTATATGAGAAAAATTCTTCACCAGCACTAGATGAAAGTAACTCAGACTGAGGGCACTGTTAATGAAAGGTTGTCTTCCCTGAATATGAGTGGCTTATAAGGCCAGCTGCATAATGAGAACAACTTGGGAAACTTTAAAAAATGCTGATGCCTAGGCCACACCAGACTAATTGAATTAAAATTTCTGAAAGTGTTGAGCATTAGTGGTTTTTTGTTTGTTCTAATGTTTTTATAGAGAATTAATTATATTTAATCTTGGATTATTTCATAAATTTTTTCTTGGACTACATTGCTTAAAGTGATTACTCATGTCATATTGAAAGAACAAGTTGTTTTTCCCCTAATCATTTTGCAGAAGCATATGAATTGTTTCAGTAATGGCTAGACTATTAATTTTCTTTTGTCATGTTTTTTCAATGCATTTCAGCTTCTGAATTTGGCATAAATAACTCATTGCTTGAAGTTTATTTTCTCTGTTTATCACTAGAATAGTTTATTGACTAGTAACTAAAATTTAAAAAAATTTTTTGGCCCCTAATTTGAATCATAAATTTGAGTTATTTGATTTTTCCTCATGGTTTAAAGTATATTAATTGCCGTTTCATTTTTAACCTCTATAATGGGTATTCTAGTCTCTGTACTTATATTTTTTTAAAAATTTTAATTAGTTTCAATATATAGTCCATTGGTTAAATATCTGTATAGTTAGTAAGATGATCTCCCAATTGCTTCCTCCCTCCCCTGACCCTCCACCTAGTCAACGTATTAATGCTAACTGCATTCCCTATGCCGTGCTCCCCATCCCCGTGACCATCCATCAGCTACTAATTTGTACTTATTTAAGCCTTCACCCCATTTTCCCAGCTCCCCAAACCTTCCCTTCTGTCCATCATCAAATTGTCCACTATATTTGTGAGGCTGTTTTTGATTAATTTGTTCTTTTTATTCTTTAGATTCTGCATATAAGTGAAATCATATGATATTTCTCTTTCTCTGTCTGACTTAAATACCTTCTAGTTTCATCACAGCAATATCTTTTTCCATTCCCTCACTTTTCATATGCAGGGGTCTTGTTTTCTTATCCTTTCAGCCATTCCATCTTTAGGTCAGAGCACTTAATTTTTTTCCATTTAAGGTACTTATTGATAGGAATATAGTTGTTACCATTCTTTATTCTTGTTTTTGATACATGTTTTTCTTCTTAAAAAAGTCTCTTCAACATTTCCTGAAATTCTGGCTTGGTGGCGTTAAATTCCTTTAGTTTATTTTTGCCTGGGAAGCTCTTTATCTGTCCTTCAACTCTAAATGATAGCTTTGCTGGATAAGTTATTCTTGGTTGTATATCCTGGGCTTCATCTCGTCGAATATCTTTTGCCAAGCCCTTCTGTCCTGCATAGTCTCTCTTGAGAAATCAGCTGCCAGTCATATGGGTATTCCCTTATATGTAATTATTTGTTTTTCTCTAGCTGCTTTTAAAATTCTTTCTTTGTATTTAACCTTGGCATTTTAATGCTGATGTGTCTTGGTGTGAGCCTCTTTGGGTTCCTCTTTCTTGAGACTCTCTGAGCTTCCTGGGGTTTTATGTCTATTTCCTTCACCAGGTTAGGGAAATTTTATAGTAAAACTTCTTCAAATTATTATCTCTCCAAATAGTTTTTCAATGTCTTGTTTCCTTCAGGTACCCCTATGACATGGATATTTTTACATTTAATAGTGTTCCATAAGCTTCTTAAATTATTATTATAATCTTGACTTCTTTTTTCTTTCTGGTCTGATTGAGTGCCCTTGGCTTTCCCATCCTCTATGTAGGTCATTCAATCTTTTTTTTTAATTCACTCTGTTTATTCCATTTAATATGCTTTTCATCTCAGATAATGTTTTCTTCATTTCTGACTAGTTCCCTTTTATAATTTCCATTTCTGTTTTTATGTTTTTTATCTCTTTGTTAAAGTTCTCACTGAATTCATCTACACTTCATCTAAGTTCATTGAGCATTTTTTAACCAGTATTTTGAACTCTGCATTTGTTAGATTTCTTGACTCCATTATTCCTGGGTCTCTGTTCTGTGCTCTCATATGGTTTTCTGCTTCTTTGTCTTCTCATTTGGAAGACTTTCTGTGTTTTTTTTCTATGTACTAAGCAAAGCTCCTATGTCTCCTGGTATTATGTGCCACCTGTTAAGATTCAGCAAGCAATCCACAGATGCTATGCTTATAGTTGCCTCAAAAGGCTGCACCAGAAACCGAGGCCAGCTGTCACCAGTGTGAGTCTAGGCGCTGCTCAGCAAGGAGCACCTGACTCGCTAAGGATATACCTGGATGTGGCTTGGGGGGCAGGGGGTGGGCAAGTTGGGGGAGGCAGAGTTTGAGGGAATCCTCTGGGCTGAGCAACTTCTGTGATCCAGGTTGATGACGTCACTGCTATGGCGGCTGTGTCTGGCACACTGGTAGTGGGGAGGGTTCAACAGGGAACAACGGATACCACTGGCACTTCTGTACAGAGTGAGTCTTGCCTCAGCCCTCACTCTGACAATGTCTCCCTGTAAATCCCTCATGCCCGCTATGCGCAGCCGAATGGGCACTGGTGCTCAGAGCGAGCAGGTCCGTCACTGCGAAAATCCGCTTGTGGACGCGGCCCCTTTAAGTGGTGTTTGGCGTTTGCCGCTGCCGCCGTCTCACTCAGCCGCTTGGGACCGGGCAGCCCCACGTCCTCGCCCCGTCCTACCTTCTGCTGTTACAGGGTGATTTCTTGGATTTCTCCCTAGTTGTATGGCTTGTTTATCTAGATCCCAGATGATTTTTCCTTGCTGCTGCTCCTTATTTCCGTCACAACTTTGATTTGGTTGCCAGGGGATGAACAGAGCCTCTATCATCTACGCCATTTTTTCCTCCTCCCATTAGTGTTTTTAAAGCAGGTGATTCTAATGTGAAGCCCAAGTGGAAAACCACTGTTGTATACAAATAAAATTATTTGAAAATTCCAATATTTTATGATTATATTCTTTATTTCCCCAATTTTGTCTTTTTCTTAAACTTTAATATGCATGTTTTTATTTTTTGTAGCAATAATAAATGTTTATGGGTATAGTGCCCTGAATATTTGACACAGTCTGTTCTGTTGTCTGCTTTAAGGCAAAAGTAGTTCTCAAGCCGTTAGGAAATGCAGAAAAACTCAGTAAAATGGTTAAAAAGCCTGAGAGAGGGAAAGCAGATTCTATCTTATTTTTCATTACCTGAATTTTTCCTTTGTTATATGTTGAGTTTTCTTTTTCTATATCTTCACTCAAATATTTTATTAATAGGATAATGCACTTCCAAGGCAGAATGCTAACATATTCTTACATAAGTATTATCAAGGCTGACATCTAATGTTAATTCTCCTATTTATTGTACAGTGAAAACTTTTTAAATGTTATTCTGATATGTCATTTTTATATCTCGTTCTGTTGTCAGATTTTAATAGCTACTTTGATAACATGGAAAGGCAAAAAGGATTTTGCAGAACATGTTTAAAACTGGAAAAGTTTAGTGCGTATTACCAGGAAGCAGGCCCGGGGATTTCTGGGGAGGAGTGAAGCAAACCAGTACTATACTTATTATAAGCCCTTAGTGTCATTTGACTTTTTAAAAAGTCATGTATGTATTACTTTGATTTTTAAAATATATTTAAAATGTATCTGAAAAAACATTGATTATAAGTAATAAAGTACCCAAAGCCAGCATTAATGGTGAGACTTTCTCTGGATGGGGAAGTATTTTTTATTCCTTATGTTATTTTTTCTCTTGAACCATAATAAGATTTTGAATAGTATCGTAAAGACTTTTCTTTCTCTAGGAAGAAAAATGACCAGGCAGCATTTTTTACATTTATATATTTATAGAATTAAAATAATTCATATGAATTTAGTTCTAATGGTATTTTCTTATTTTCATTCTCCTCCCTTGTATCTTCTTTACTTTTTAGTTTCAGGCAAATAGTTGGAAAAGTCTTATCCTCAAAATATGTCAGGGGTTTGTGAGCCCACTGCCATCTCATTATTCCTATGAGATTCAGCATCTAATCAAGCAGATGTTTAAAAGGAATCCTTCCCATCGTCCCTCAGCGACCACGCTTCTCTCTAGAGGCACTTTAGCTCGGCTTATCCAGAAGTGCTTAACACCTGAGGTATGCTATGTGGAATTGACTGAACCGTTTTCACGTGTATGGTAAACCAGTTTGTTATCTTTTAAACAGTTACATGTTATACATGCTTATAAAAACTCAAATAGTGCAGAAGTAAATAAAAAACATAAAAAGTTAAAACTTCTTTTCTTTCCTTTTCTCCCTTCCACAATGCTATTCCCCAAATATGATCACAAGTACAGTTTTGCATAGTCTTTCAGATCTTCTTTTAGATATATGTAAGTATCTGCCTGTGTGTCAATATTATATGTATTTTTAAATGACATTTTTACTGTTCAACTTTCAGTATTGTTGGGAAGAATTTTGATAAATGACATGGCAGTGTCTAAAGAAAAGTATGTTTCACACCTTTAGATTCTCTGCTTTAAATTTTCAGATCATCACAGAATATGGCGAGCAGGTTTTAGAAGAAACCAAAAAATCTAAACATAGTACACTAAGAAAAAAGGGTAAGAATTTTAGAAAGTTTATATTTTACTAAACAGTCCTTTTAAATGTAGTATACCAAAAAAGAAAAACATAATTTTTAGTTATTAGAGAGGATTTTCAGAGATACTCCTCAAATCAACAATTTTTTTTGTTACCTAAGACATGATTCCATAGCAAATCTTATACATGTAATTTGCCAGAATCGAAAAGCCTAGTTTGGAGATTTTAGTGATATAAAGATTCTCTGTTTCGTTATTACTACCATGTTTACTCTGGCTTCTGTGGGCTAGTCTAGGAATCCAGCCATGAAAATATAATGTTAATCTTATAGGAAATTTTATCCCCAAGTTTCTAAAGAACCATCTTGTAAACAAATTCTTAAAGACAGAGCCTTTATAAAAGTTGGAACTGTTAACATAATAGCTGCACAAAATTTTCATACATCTGTTGTCAATCATCAGCAAATTGCAAATTTAATTTACTGTCTCTGGAAATTGCCATCTCTTAATTTTTTCAAAGCCATTTTTGTTCCTTTTCATTTGTCATCAGTGACTCAGATCTTCCATCTGAAGAGATCTAACAAAGTATATGACCAGAATAAAAGACAAGAGTTAAGACATAGAGAAGGTCATCCACTGCAGGGACATGTTGTAAAACCTCCAGTTTGGTGGCTCATTGTCTCAGGGTTATATACTACAAAAGAAAAACTTTGACAACTACTGTTTTTAGAGTTAAATTTTAAATGTTATTTTTGTAATGTAAACCCTTCTAGTCATGTAAACTCTTCAGTCTTCATCCTTTTTCTCCATGATTGAAGAGGTTGCCGTAATCTTTGTTTCAGCAGTTTGTTTTAGTGTACATTTTAAGGTATTGTTATTATGTAGCTTTTGTTCATATTCCAGAGTGGTGGGAAATTATTTTTTAAATGCCAGGCAACAACAACAACTAAAATGTCTAAGAAAAGTTTCAAGATAGTTTGGAAAAGTGTAGTTTTACAATTTCTAAAAAGAAGTAAACCAGCGGAAAGGTGCCACCACATTGGGGCCGTGTGTCTGGTGGCATCAGCATCTAGTCTATAGACAGCGAGACCAAAACATGATAGCTCTGTGAGGGCAGGGACCATGTATCATTTGCTCACCTTTGTATCTTCAGTACTTGTCATCGTAGATGCTCAAATTGCAAGCTTTTAAAATGCGGAATGAATGAGAATAAGGACTGTAGGCCTCTGCTAAAGGAAAATCAGGCAGGAGCCATTCTTACCAAAGGGATCTGTTGTCTTAGTGCTCTCTGACTGCTTCTGGTCCCTTGTGATGGACGCCTGTTCCACCTACTATCACAGCTGTCAGCGAAAGCAGACTCCATAGCTAGCTTGTGCTGAAAGTGATAATGACTTCAGTATGCAGAGTATCTTACCTCCTAGAGTCTAAGTGAGTTAGCGTAAGTAAACAGATGTCAGCTTTCAGATTACATTAAGAATAAAACAGCTGAGGTATATTACTAGGTGGTTAAAGCTTGGTTTCACTAGTCAGGCTAATGCTTTGGTTCTTTGACTTTAAAAACTTCATGTGTCTTCATTTGTCTCTTAAGCTTTATGCACATCACATTAGCAGCTTAAAAATGGGAGCCTTTCTGTGCTTTCTCTTTTTACCTTCTCTTTTCTCTTTAAGCAGACCCCAGCAGAATCAGGATTGCTTTGGAAAAAGAAGCAAGGACAATGGTAAATGCTTTAAAATTAAATTTATGAAACAACTATTTCCTGGGTACTGGTGTTGTTAGGTGTTATGGAATATTTGGAAGACTGTGATGTAACCTGGTCCCTCCAGTTTAATAGTTTTTCATCATTAGGCATGTTAAGTAATTGGTAGCTGTTCTGTACTGCCAGTGAGCCACTTTAGATCACCATTTGTTTTTTTCATTTTTAATTATTGTGACAAGTGGTTTTAATATAAATGTGAGAGAACTTTGTTCAGTTTTCAGTCATGAAAATCTCATTTTAGCCTGACTTTTGATGTGTTTTTTATTGTGGTGAAATATATATAACAAAATTTACCATGTTAGCCATTTCTGTCGTATTATATATACAATTCAGTGGTATTAATTGCCCTACCCTTCACAAAATTGTGTAACCATCACTACTGTTTCCAATACTTTTTCATCATTCCAAACAGAAACTCCGTACACATTAAACTGTAACTCTCCATTCTTCCCTCACCTCCACACCCACCCCAGTCTCTAGTGACCTCTTTTCTACTCTCTGTTTCTAGGAGATAATTTACCTATTCTAGATATTTCATATAAGTGGAATCATACAATATTTTTCCTTTTGTGTCTGGCTTGTTTTGCTTTGGTTAATATTTTCAAGGTTCATCCACATTATGGTATGTATCAGAATTTCCTTCCTTTTTATTTAGGTCACTATTTTGATATTGACATCTTTCTGTTTAAAAAATTTTAGTGCCTCCCATTATCCCATGTATCGACTACATTTTTCAGCCTGGCCTTCAAAGTCCTACTGGTTGTTTAGCCCTAGGCAGCTGTGAATACTTCTGCACTAAAGCAGCAATAAAGTTAGGCTTAGTAACAGCCTATATACTTCCTAGTGTTGTCCCAGCTCTTTCATTAAATTGTGTCCTATTGATTTTTTCTTTCTTCAGCATTTTAATCAATCTTTAAACATAAAAAGGAAAGGATGTACTAACAAATTATTCAATTTATGGAACGTATTAGTAATTTGTAAAATTTTGAATGAATCTTAGGTTGTAAATAAATAGCAATATCCCACCATAATTATGTTGCTGCAAATGGAATATATCCTGCCTCTGTACTTTTTTTTCTTTGCATGGTAATATTTTTTCCAGCTTCATTGAGGTGTACTTTACATGCATAAAATTTACTCAGTTTTAGTATACAGTTTGATGAATTTTGGTAATTTTATAGTCATATAACCATTGCCACAATTAAGATTAGAAATTCCATGCCCCTAAAAAGTTTTCTACTGGCCCCTTGTAGCCAATCACGACTCCCATCCCAGGCTGCCACTACTGTGATTTTAGTACCACCTAGAGTAGGTATCAGTCGATGTGTTTTCACATGATGAAAAGGGTACGATACGTAAACAGAATGGGGAAAGAGGCAATAAAGTAAGATAGGTAACAGAAGAGTTGAGGGAGGAAAGGAGTCCTGGGCAAGCCCACAGGTGTGATGGGCATCTAGGCAGAGCTGAGTGACGCTGGGCTCGGAGTGGTGTTGGAAGCTGGTCTCTGTGTAGGGCAGTGACTGAGCTAGAGAGAAGTTGGGAATCCCCCAGGAGCTTTTCAGAATTGCTTATCACCCCTCCAAGATTTCGATGTCTTTGTCTACTGGGGGGACCTTTGAAATCATGCCCCCAAAATGTGTAGTGAGAAGTTTGAGAACCATTGTATAGAAACAAGCAAACAATGTGCCAGCTATAGCCTACTGTTTAATTTATTGATTCATTTAACAAATCATTGAGAAACTATGTGTTGGAGATTATCAAGGCACTGGATATATATTCCTTCTCAAAATACATGCAGATTTAAAGACTAGATAGATACACTTAATGAAATCAAGAGCTTAGATATTTAGAAAAATACTGAATTAAGTGGGAACATTTTGTCTATATATAACAACTTTATAAAATATCTCATTTTGATATTTTCAGCATGAAAAGCCCAGTATAGCAAACCATATTGAAATTTTTTATGACTTATTTCTTCTATAAAGACCTCTCAAATTTCTTTGTTGTTTTTATATATCCTCTACATAATTGCCAGGATTAATATTAACAGCTAGTAATGTATATAACTTAATATACATATATGAATGTGTATGATTTTTAATATATATGTAATATGGCTATTAATATACACATATATAGGGTTCTATGGATATTAATTTTTAGTTCATTAATCTTTATTTAAAATTAAAATATCTGACTTTGCATAGTTTACTTTTTTGGTAGCAATTCATGCATTATTTAAACTGTATTTTTATTCTCTTTTAAAGCAAAGGGAAGAACAAGACAGAAAGTGTAGCCACACTGATTTAGAAAGTATCAATAAAAATTCAGTTGAAAGTGCATTGAGGAGAGTAAGCAGAGAAGAGAAAGGTAAGTTACTCAAATTCTAATCATTGAATAAGTCAGGGGTTGGGGAGTATAGAGGGAATACCAATTTTTACATTACTAGGTTGTAGGTGTCACAAACAAGTGGACAGGTGGATTTTTGTTTGCTTATACTGCAATTTATTTATTTTAGGAATATTTTATCTACCCATAAAAAAGTTGAGAATATTATTTATTAATAAGAGCCTTTAGAAAAACTAGTATTTGTTACGCTCCCCACCATAAAAGCATGGCATTCAGTGCGTATCTAGGTATGTTAAGTATATACTTACTTTTTTAAATTCACCTTAATGATTTGTGTTGCCTTTTCATCTGAATTTATTTTTCATTTCATTTCTTTTGCTACTTAGACTTGAAGAAGATTGTTGTTAGAGCTGAGTTTGAAAGAAAAGAATTACTTCTGTGTTAGATAAATACTAAATGGATATAGATGGAATAAATAAAAGAATATGCTCAGCAATCTTTTTTTATATTTTAAAACCAGATAATAAATCAGTCCATCCGAAGAAAGTCAGTTCACCAAGTCCTCTCCGGCGACAGTGGGAAAAAAACATATCCAATACAGCACTTACAGCTTTGGAAAATGCATCTATACTCACCTCCAGTTTAACGGGAGAGGACGATAGAGGTTAGCAGTCAGATTGAATACTTCTATTACAGAACATTTCTAATAGTGATTTAATGGGCTAGAGAGTTTTTCATTTTTTTTTTTTAAATGTCACTCTGTGAAGGATATTTGGTATCACACATTAGAGCACTGCTCAGCCAGTTGAGTGAAATAGAGTAAAATGTAATTAATTTGCTTGAAATATGATCTGGAAAATATGTGCTAAAAATCTTTCTTATTTTGCCCTCATTTTTCTCTTTTCACAACTAGGTGGTTCTGTAATAAAGTACAGTGGAAATAATACCCGTAGGCAGTGGCTCAAAGAGACTCCTGAAACCTTGTTGAACATCCTGCAGAATGCTGATCTCAGCTCGGCATTTCAGACATACACAATATTTAGACCAGGTGATTCATGTCTGTTATGTAGCCGTGGGTACCCTTTGACTTTTAAAAAATGGTAGTGAAATATATACATAACATAACATATATACATAAATATACATAACAAACTTTACCATTTTGACCATTTTTAAGTGTACAGTTCAGGGGCATTAAGTACATTCATATTGTTGTGCACTCATCACCACCATCCATCTCCAGAACTTTCCCCATCTTTCAAAACTGAAACTCTGTACTCATTAAACAATAACTCCCCACTGCCCCCTCCCAGAAAACCTTTGATTTTAAAGTTATAGATAACTCAGAGCGTTGTACTTTTAGGTTTTCTTGAATCTTTTCTAGCTAGTCTTAAACTATAATTAAAATTTCCCCTAGAGCTGTAGTACTTCTATTTGCCCATTTGTTTGCTTATTTTAATAATCATATGACTATTTTCTTTGAAGAGTAGCCCATTTTTCCTATGCAAATACACTAGAGACTTTACAGTTCAGACTTCATTACAATAAAAAACTGTAATCTGACTATCCAAAGATAACTTTTAATGCTTTAATAAATGAGGTTTTTAATTGTATTCTGAAATTTTGCTTTTTAAGAAAGGCATATTTTTAAATTTAATACACATACCAATGCTTACTAGGCCTGTTTTATTCCAGAAATCATGCTGGGTAATGTGGGAAGGCATGCAAACGACATAGAGAACATAGCATAGTCCTCAGCCAGCAAGCATTTGGGGGTTTTTGTCCAACGTGTATGAAATAAGTAAATACTGTTTAAATTAGCATGATTTCTGTTCATATTCCTCTGAAGGTTCGGAAGGGTTCTTGAAAGGCCCCCTGACTGAAGAAACAGAAGAAGCATTAGACAATGTTGATGGAGGTTACGATTCTGTCGTTTTGGATCCAGAGAGACTTGAACCTGGAGTGAATGAGGAGGACACGTACGTCTTGATGTACCTAGAAAGCTTTAGTTGTGTCTGTGTATAATTTAAATTATACCTTAATAATTTCAAGCTTAATAGGAGCTGGTTATATTATTTTATATCATAAATGAATATTTACATCTTGATTTTGTCTGAGATAGGTAATGCATAATGATAATTACAGAATTCCTAACTGAGCCATGTGTTTATAATCATTCAGCTTGGGCTTATTTTTTAATATATTAGATTTTACATTGAAAAAATTATAGACAGTGAAATAAGTGATCTTTTGAAAGAGCTGACAGTTTTTTCTCTGTTCAGTTGCCTTATGGAGCTCACGTTTCAAAAATGTAAATATTATTGTGGTGGTGTTCTGCTTTAAACAAATACTTACTATGCCCCTAACATGGCGGCTTAACACCTACATTGTTTTTTCACAGGGACTTTGAGGAGGAAGATGACAGCCTTGACTGGGTGTCAGAACTGAAGCACCGAGCTGGCTGGCAAGGAGCGTCTGATGGCTAATACCCAAGGAAATGTTTCTTAGTCACATCGAATAGATGTTTAAGTGAGGAACTAATATTAGCTCACAGGATGTATATTTTCCCTTGGAAACAGGGGAAAACTGTGAATATTTAAATTTATTCCTGATTAATATTACGAGGTTAAAAAAATCTACAACTCTTGTGAGTTGTTGAATTCAATGGAAAAGGTGTAGCATAATGGGTGTGAGCTTTGTGGGCTTTGCATCAGAACAGAAATTGGATTCTACTTCTTACTGTTTGTGTAATTGTGGGAAATTAACTCTTTGAGTCTGGATTTGCTCAGCTATAACATGAGGATGATAATGCCTACCTCATAGGGATGCTGACCATAGAGCATGACAGCAGTCCCTAATGTTATTTTTTGTGTTGTTAGGATTTGTGTTTATTACTGTGTAACTCTTTTTACATTTCCTACAAATTTGAGGATCTAAATATATTTAATTATAAAGTGTGCAATTTTTTAATGATATGTGCAGTTTTGCATTGGTCACTGGGTAGTGATCAATGGTCTTCAATGATCTTCACCGGCTACTAGCTGTCCTTAAATATAGACCCTCCTAGGATACACAAAAGAGCCCAGGTCAGAGGATCTACCATGGGAAGAGTGAGGTAGCCTCTATATCTTGTCAGAAGGTGTCAGTCCTGTACATGAGAAAGGAATAGGGCCAAAGGTGAGGAATCAGTATGGAAAGTATCAGAAACTAGAATGTTGTCGACCTAATGGAGGGGGCAGGATCCCAGCATGTGTGGTTCACTGTGACACACTGTGCTGGGTCCTGTCATTTAATTCTGTGATACTTTAGTGAGGCAAGAATATTTTACTAAAGAAGAAGGAGGCTGTTCCCAGTGGATCCCGCAGGGGCAGGTGTGAGAACAGCATAAGCCTGACCTGATATATAGGAACAATGATCAAGTGAAGAATAGGAGGAAAATAGTTGTGAAACTACAGTATAATCATTAATAAGGATCTGCTGAAATGTGCAATACATACATCTTTGAAGATTTAAACAATTTTTAAAAAAATTTTAACATACAAAAACTGTGGTATAGACCTTCACTTCCACACAATTTATTTATACTTCGACATTTAGTCATCCTTAGTCTCTTCTAGTCTTTGACAATTTCTCAGTCTTTATTTTTCAGGACCTTGACGTTTTCGAGGAGTACTTATTACGTACTTTGTAGAATATTCCTCAGTTTGAGTTTGTCTGATGTTTTTCTCATAATGAGACGTACTCTTCACATCATATCAGGGAGAATGTGATCTCGACATTACTTCTTTATTAACCTTGATCACTTGGTTAAGGCAGTGTCTGTATGGCTCTCCACTGTAAAGTTATTAATGTGCCATTTCCATGCTCTGTTAGGGTCTAATGTTCCATTTCTATGCTCTAAGCAATCACTAAGTCCAGCCCATACTCAGGTGGAGAGGAATTAAGTTCCACCTCCTGAATGGGGGGTATAATCCAATACTAAGTCATTTGTTTTGCTGTTGTAATTCTAGTTTTGGCCATTGGGAGTTGTTTCAGGTTGGCTCCTTTGTCCCTTTGATATGCCTTCACTCTTATGTATTTTAAGCACCTTCTTACTTTCTGGACTTACAAGGACATGGTCCAGGCTCATCCTGTACCTTCTCTACCCCAGCCCCAGAATCAGCCATTTCTCCAAGGAGCCCTGGTTCCTTTCACTGGTTAAGAAACCAAGAGCTGGGTACTGGGTGTGTTTGTTGCTATATGAGTGTCACTGCTTCTAGGCCCTCAGCAGAAAGAGAGTGTGTATGTATACACGTACACACACTATCCTCTGTATACATTCACATCTATAGTCTCTATCTCTCCATCTGTAAATAATTAAGCTAAACATAGGTTCATAGTGATGTCTTGGACTCCAGTACCACAGGGTTCATTCTAGCCTCCCCTGCTTGCTTTTTCTGTAGCTTCTCTCTGACAGCAAGAAACCTAGCTTGTACCATCCACCATCCACTTACTTAGTTGTTTGACATCAGTATACATGTAAAGCAGTTTACAAATTATTAACCCATACCCCTGTGAAAAACAAATTTACCAACTAGAATAGTTGTATTATTCCTATTGTCTTGAACCTTACAATTCTAGTCAAAACTCCATTTCCCAAAGTTACCTAGGTTAGTTCCTTTTTTTCTTTTTTCTTTTTTTTAACTATTCTTGAAGACTTTTCAAGAGTTAAGGCTGGCAGAGATAGTTTTAAGGATATTTCCAGATACTCAGCTTCCATAAATACTGTATTCTATACCTCTTAGTCATCTCAAATCTTAGTATTACCCCAGTGCATAAACATTTCCAAACCACCAAAGGGAACTTGAAACCTTATAGTTATTAAGATACTGAATCTTGATTGAATAACAAATCCTTTCAAAAATCAGACGGTTTGCAAGATTTTTCTTTTAATAAAATTTCAAGAGACATGGATGATTAGAAGCTGTTTTTAATGATAGATTAACATGGTTCTTGACATACGAGACAAGAATCGAGGAACATTTTACCAAAACTACCAATTCCTATTATATGGATGAGGTTTCCCGGCACGTACAGTTTAAATAGGAAAAATTCAAGAATCACTGTTGAACATTGTCTATTCCAGCAAAGAGTTAGCATTCCTCTATGATACTAACTGAACTAATTGGGAGGGAGGAAGAGGAAAACCCATTCAGGTTTTTAAGAGATGAATTTCTGATAAAATTTTACTTTTTATAAAAGAAGTATTTACCAATGTGATTGATTTTATTTTGATCAATTGTGTACTAGTAATTTTAATTATCCAATTCAAAAGCCTGTGGTCAGCAAATAGAAATTTCCATTCATATGACAGGGTGACCAATAAAATTGAAGTATGAAAAACATTAGTTATGTAGATATGAGTTCAAGGAGAGAAAGGAATGGTGTAAACTTTGATTCTTAAGAGCTTACTTTTTTAAAAAAATAGATGATGGTTTTCAAATTGCCATGGTATTTAGGTTCCATTGGCTATGTTTTACTTGTGTCAGTATAATTGCTGGAAATCATATCCTTTTCAACTACTAAACATGTAATGAAACGTTCATGTGGAACGGAATGGTGGGGCATAGGGCGGCGTGTTTGCAGGCCACTGGGCAGCAAACCAGTTTTATAAGAGGACCCAATGGGAGACCACCAGCTGTGGCCAGAAGAGTAGGACTCCGTTCCAAGTCTCCATCTCTTGACAGTATTTGAGACCTTGCTTAAGAAACTTCCTGTCTCAGTTTAGCTTATTAGTAAAACTCTGAGTCTACCTTGCTGGGTTGTTTGTTGTACAGAATATGTTCGGAAAGCATCTGGTACACCGCACACAAGAATGGGGGCGGTGTGCTTGTTGAGTATTAGCAAAGGAGTTCTGACGTTAGGCAAAGAGAGGTGACACCGCGGGTTCTCCACACTTCCTGGCCTCTCCCCCTCTTTGGGGTGGACTGTATAGCTCGGCCCTCCCACTACTCGGGCCCCGGGCCCCGCCCACGTTCCCTTGCGGGGCTCCGCCCTGGCGGCCCGGAAGCGCTGCGGCGCCAGGAATCCAGATCCACCTGGGCCTCTTCTCACTCCCCCCCACTCCCGGCAGTCTGCGAGGCAGGTATGCAGCGGGTGGGCCGCCCTTGTCCTTGGCCCGGGGAAAGGGATGGGACCCACTCTGGGGGAGACCCGCGAGGCAGAGGAACTGTTTTCAGTCTAGGGCCGCGTCGGTTTCTATGGCAACGCGCAGCGCACCCAGCGCACGCGGTCCAGCTAAAGTTCTACTGCCCACCCGCTGGCCGCCTTCCAGCGTAGTTCAAAGGGAGAAAGATTTCCCCCCAAATCTGGGGTTTTCACCTCCTGTGCCCCTGGGCTGGAAGGTCACAGGCCCTTGGTTCCCGCGCTGGTTCACTCGAGTTCGGATTCCCCATCCGCCTCCCTCAAAACTGTCTTCGGGTGTCCGCAGCCTCCCCTGGCTGCAGAGCTGGTGCCTAACTCTATCCCACCTGATCCCTTCCTACGCTGACACAGATTACTCAAAAACAACTTGCTTGCTCACTCAGTTTTAAAAAATCAGCAGTATGCCCAAACAGTTGTATAAAGAGGACATGCAAGGAACAATTTATAATAAAGTTTGCATTTCCATCTGTAAATGCTTGATGCTAGTAGACTCGAAGAAGAACTGATGAAGCCTGGTGCCCACGCCCGGGCAGGGCGTCACGTGACTGTCGGTCTCAGCTACCAGGAGCAGTGTGGCCAGTAGGGGCGTGATTTTCCAAAAACGATGAACAGTTCTTGGTAAAGTTCCAAACAAAACGAAGTGCAGTCAGGCTTTGATTTACGTGTACTTGCATTCTTTGAAAATCCACTATCAATTAAAACTGCAAAAAAAAAAATGCTTTGTATTTAGATGTAAAGTAGATTTGGGTACTAGCCGCAGATAATTACAAACGGATTTTTCCACGGACATGAATGTGGGAGACTTTCTAAGGTTGTAGGGCCGCGGGACAATCCTTTGTTGTGCGGTACCGTTTCTCGCATCTTGGAATCCGCAGTGTCTCATTGCCTACCACTTCTAAATGCCGCAGTGCTTCTCCATCTCTAAGAACACACACAAAAAAACACCATAAATTTCCAAAATGTCCCCTAGAGGGCAGGACCTCACCACTGAGAAAGGCTGCACTGTGAAACTACACAAGGATA
>NW_006434120.1:1290992-1291919 GCF_000325575.1 Pteropus alecto
TTTAAGAACTCGTTTAAAAAAAAAAGTATTATTTCCGCTTTAGAAATTAGGGAAGTGAGTTTTTGCTCAGTTAAATGACTTGCACAAAATCTCAACACTACAGTGTACCAAACCTGAGTTACAACTCAAGTCAGATCTCAGAGCCCACGGAGAAGCTCTTGTCTCATTTTGCTTGTTAGTTGTGGCCACAAGGATAAGAGTTATTTGACTGTCTTGGTGAGACTAAAAGGTAAGTTTTAGCAAAATGAGTTATTTTACATCTTAGTGATCAATTTTCTGATTTTGTTAACATTTATGAAAAAGCGTGCAATAAAATGTCATTGCTCTAATTTCAGGAACCTCCATGCATTGGAGACCATGGATAAATACGATGTGATTAAGGCCGTTGGGGAAGGTGCCTTTGGGAAAGCATACTTGGCCAAAGGGAAATCAGATAGCAAGCACTGTGTTATAAAAGAGATCAATTTTACAAAGGTAAAGTTAAGAAGTTCTAATTCCTGTTCATATTCAGTAGCATATTCAGCTGGCTATTTTAATCCAGTATGAAAAGGAAACACATTTCGTTTTGTTTTGTTTTTACACGTGTGAACAAATTGACTAGTTCACTCAGCCTCCTAAATTTGTTGTCCAAACAACCACAAGATAATTACAAGATAATTATCTTATTTTAAAAAAGAAAAAAGAATAAAAAGAATTCATATCACCTTGGCTCCTATGGCACTCCTTAGTGGCCTGCAAGGCCTGTGAGATGCCACCTTCCCCTAGTGCTCTGACTTTTCTCTGTTTTGCCCAAGGGTGGTGAACTTCCTCTGTGTTATCTTGTTAAGATCACCTCCGCAAGGAGGTCTTAGCTCAGGTAGTTCCCCAACCTCAATCACTCCTTATCATACCACCTGATTTGTTCATTCTCCCTCCCCCTCCCCCTCC
>NW_006434120.1:1291957-1314082 GCF_000325575.1 Pteropus alecto
CCTGTCATTGTCCAAGATGTAGCCACTAGTTACACGTAGCCATGGAGCACTTGAAATATGGCTGACATGACTGGGGAAATAAATATTTACTGGTTCATCTTCTTAATAGCGTTTATAATGATCTGGGGTTATTTTGCTCACTTATTTCTTCATTTGTTTATTGCCTGCCTCCCTTAGCATACAGAACAGTGCCTGGCACGTAATAGGTACTCAAAAATATTTATTGAAGGCATTGCATGAATGGAGGAAACCATTTATAATTGTTAGTCTACTGATTTTGTAGAATAATTAAGTATATGTCATTAAAAGGGAGTCATTTTTGCTAAAGTCCCCTTGGTCAGTATTTATATCACTCTCTCTAGTGATATATTCATTTCAAAATATATTGGGACAATGATGTCCATTGCATGCTAGAATTAATTTTAAGGCAAGTATTGTTGGTTGCCTTCTAGGATTTATGAATAGAGTGGCAGACAAAGATTTATACAAAATGTGTGCAAAATGGACTACTCAAGTTCCACAATGTGAATATACTTAAAGCTACCTAATTATACACTTAAAAATGGTTAAATGTTATGAATTTTATATTTATTTTGTCACATTTTTTAAAATGAAAAAATAAAAGGACTATCCAAACTTACATTAGAGCTCAAAGTATAGTGAATAGTTTCCAGGAGAATGATATATTTACCGATATAGGATCCTTTTCATGGATCCATGGCATATTTCTACTAATGTTCTTTTATTTTAGTGGCCTGCAGAGCTTCCTTCCATGCCATTCTGCTCACTCTCTTTTGTTTATCTGACACTTCCTTTTCAGGCCTCTGACTCTTCACCCTCTATGTGTCCTTTGCCAACTGTCATCTCTTTCTGTACATTGTGGTATTGCCTCATTTCAATCTTTACCACTAAGCAGATCACTCTTAAAACTCTCTCCAGCCCTGAAAGCTTTCAGCACCCAAGTTCTGCATTTCATCTGCCAGCTAGATATTTTCAAGTAATATCTCTGTTAGTAATTATCGTGTAACATATTGCCTCAAACTTAGTGGCTTAAACAAGAAACGTTAATTATCTCTCAGTTTCTGCACATGACGAATTCAAGGTGAAGATCACTGAGGACAATCTTGGAAGAGACCGTGATTGTACCCCAGATAAAGCAGAAATTCCTCATCTTGCTAAGCAAACCCACTTCATCTGCCATGGGCTGCACTATATTAATGGCATCAGTGTCCTACAGTATCCAAGCTCAACACCTTGGAGTTATCTGTGAATTTTTTTCTCTCTCCACAGCCAATTTCTTGCTAAATCCTGTTACCTCTTTCTTTTCCTTGAATTTGCTTCATTCCTTTTGTTGGTCACTTGGATCACTTCAGTAGCTTTCTCAAGGCTGCAGGCTTCATGCAGCACAGCTTTGATACTGCTCCAGCTATGTCCCCAAACCTTCACTGGGACAGAAGTCATAAAGAAAACAATGGCTAAGTTTGACAGTATAAAGCTATAAAACTTCTGTGTAACAAATAAACATCATTAATAAATTGAAAGAAAATTGACAAAATGTCAAAATATTTGTAAATATAGACTAAAGGGTGCTAGCTTTTTATAAATCAATAAAAAAACAAAACCCATACAAAAGAAGTCATACAAAAATTTCAAACTCTTTGGTAAACTAATTAATGTAAATAAATCAATAAATTATCATTTTTTGCTTATATAATTGGGGAGGATTAAAATAATATAAAAGTGGAGGAAAGCAAGTACTGTCTTTACTGATGCCCTGTCTGACAAAGAGTAAGGTCCACGATACATTGTAAAGATGGAAAAAAAAATCAGGCCACAAAAAGTCATGTGTATATATATAAAAAAAAGTTATATATATATATATGGGTGTTTATATGTGTACTGTTAATATTACATATACACACACAACATTAACGGTGATCTATGAAAATCTAAGTGGCTCGAAAGATTTTTCTCAACCTCTCTTGAGATCCTACTTCCAGATATATCCTGTTTGCCTCAAATAAATTTTTATAAAAATTCTCTTATAATCTAAGTAGCTCTTGGAAATTATGTTGTGGGTGAAGTATTGACATGGAAAATACCACAACTTTTGCTAATTGAGAAAATAGTATGTGTAGAATGACACAATCTTTGTAAAAATCTATACAATATACATATTGTATAAAATCTATACAATATATGTATACACATATTCAGGTATGCGTATACCCACAGGTATATTCACATACATACAAAGGAAAAAAGATATACTTGTTATTTTCTAGGTGGAATGTGGGATTATTAATAATTTTTGCCTTGTACTTTTACATTGTTTCACTCTTCAGATTAGTTTTGACATCCCCTCTGATTTGTTTCCTAATCTCATTTCCAACCTTCCCTCCAGGTACCCTTCTGTTTTTCCACATACACATCCTTCACACTCCAGCTTCTGTGCTTTCCTGTGGGGTTCTCACTTACAAGACGGTCTTTGCCTGCCATCAAGATCCCATTTGTTCAAGGCTGAGCTCCAGGATGCCTTCCAGGGCTTTCCCGCTCTAAACTTCTAAACTGATCTCTCTTTCTCCATAAACTCCATAGCTTTTTATTGGTACTGCAGTTATGTACTGATTGCTTTCTACTTTGATGTGCTTCAGCTGTTTATTTGATGCCTTCTCCCTTTTCTGAAATTATGTGTTTTATGCAAGCAGAATCCTTATCTCATTCATCTTGATATTCCACAGAGCACCTAATAATGCTTTGCATCAGCAGGTATTCAATAAATAGTTACTGGAGAAATGATTCACTGAATAGGTACTTTCAGGACCTCTGGCTCTATTAAGCTGGTACATACTTAGGAGGTATAAAACCATTTTAATTCTAAGTAAAGAAAAAATACTTGGGAGGTGAATTTGTTAAGGAACTCAAGGGGTTTGCTACTTTGGGTGTTCTGCTCAAGAATAAGACGCTGTTGTCATTAAATGGTTTTATTATTAACTTTTGTTGTTAAGTGTTATTACCTTGCAGCAAGTAAAGGAGAAGGGATTCACACCCAAAGCCTTGTCTCTCGAAGAGAGGCTTAGCCATTGCTTATATACACTATTTGTTTAATTACATGTTGATTTCTTCTTTGCAGTTGGCTAAATTTATCAATTTCTGGACAACCTCATCAGGTTATAGCTGCCTCTGCAAAATACTGTGCTACATTTTAACATTTAGCAAGAACAGCATTTAGTAAGAACCGCCCAGACCTTGAGACGCTTGTCCTAACAAACCCTCTGTAAAAATATATATTAATGCATTTCATAGTATCGCTCCCATTATTTAGTACAGATGATCAAAAATGGTATTTTTCTAATACAGTACAGGTTTTTTTTTTAATCCTTTTATTCATGAGCCAACTTTGTCTCTATACCATTAATAAACAATGTTATATTAGGCCTCATTATTCTCACTTTCCCATATTTCATGTTAACAAGTTTGCCTAGCAACATCTGTGTCACACAGTATTAATGTTTATTACTTCTTTCTTCCTTTCTATGTTAATGTAGTTTTTCATTATTTCTTATCTTGAGAAATTTACATTTTTTTCTCATTTCTCCAGTACCTCTCAGAAAACTCTAGACTATAGAACTTAAATTGTTTATTTTGTTACAAGAACCCAAAAGCTAATATTTTCTGTCATCCTACCATTATCAAGCATACTCTTTTATTTCTTGCCTTAAAAGAGTGTTATATGTTTTCTTGAAATAACAAAAATAAAAAATTTTTATTGTAGAAATTTTGAAAAGAATCAAAGGGTAAAATAAGACCATTTAGAGGAAAATAAAAATTACTTAAAACCTCTCTCTTAATCGCTATCAACATTATGGTGACTCTCCAGGTTATTTTTAATGCATTAATGTATTTTATAAGTTATTAGAATGATTGGTGTCATGGTGGATATACTCTTTTATAGCAGCTTTTTACACTTAGCAATATATTGTGAATATTTTATCGTGTCAGTGTTTTCATATAATAAAATATTCTTGCATGATAATATTAAATGTTCACAATAACAATAATGTTACCACATACCAGGTGTCTATTACATGTCATGCCATCCTAGGTGTTTTACATATATCAACTTCTTTAGTCCTCCCAATAATCCTGAAAACTAGATCTCATTACTCTCATTGTATAGGTGAAAGAGCTGAGGCTCAAAGAGGTTAAGCGATTTGCTCAAGGATGCACAGTAACCTAGCACATCCTTGCTCTTTCTCTGCTCTTTCCACTAGAACACATTGCTACCCTTGATTTTTAATGACTACATATTACGACATCAGGTTTAGAATATCACAATTTAACTTTTTCTACTTCCAGACAATTATGTTGTCTGATTTTTTTTTGCTTTGATTAAATACCTATATATGTAGAGTATGATTCATTTTTATTAAACAATATACATAGTATATATTATATAAGTAGATATATTTACCTATACATGTATTAAATAAAAAGGGTCTAAAAATTAACAGTAATTACCCCGAAAAAATAGGAACTCATGGAATGGATGGGGAGGAAAAAGGGAAGTTCCATTTGACCTTATTCACTTCTATCTGGCTTAAAATATTTTTAAAAATCACAAGCATGTATTTTTAAGAATATTAAGAATAAAACACTTTAATGATGGCTTTTGTATGAGAATCTTCAGGCACATTTCTGATTATTTTCTTTGGTTAAATTTTCAGAAGACATTATTAATAAGTCAAAAATAGAAGCATTTTAAAGTTCCTTATTACATACTGTAAAATTGCTTTCTCAGAAAAACTACCCATTTATAGACTTACCCATTTATATACTTACACCAGAAGTATATGAGTGTTCATTTTGCTGCTTTCTGGTTGACAGTGGGTATTAACATTCTTTTGGTCTTTGCCAGTTTCACAGAAGAAACATTCTATCAAACTTTGTTTTAGTTTTTATTCTTTAATTTCTGTGTGAAGTTGAATATTTTTTCTGTTTATCAGCTGTTTTTATTTCTTTTATTTTTTGTGAGTTGCCTATTCAGATATTTTGCCATATTTGTATTGATGTTTGCCAGAATTAATTTTTAATTAATTCTGATTAATTGCCAGAATTCTTTATATATTCAAATACAAAATTTTTGTCAAATATATTGTTAGTTTTTTTTTTTTACTTAACTTATGTTTGCTTTTAATTTTGTTTGTAATATTCTTATGAAAAATAGTTAAATTTTTTTAAGGAGCTAAATCTATCCGTCTGGTAGGAATAATTCAGTAATTTTTATTTCAAAACTCATGTACTATCTATACAATTTAAATTGGGGTGGAAGGTATTGAAGCTTAGAAAGGCTAAATAACTTACTGAAGGATACATACAGAGCAGTAAAGTTGGGATCGAGAATGTTAATTAAAAAAAATTCTTATTTCTAAATGAGGATGAGAAATTTGGAAACTCACCCATTACGTGTGCACCAATGGTAAAAGAATATTATGGAGAGGAACAGAAGGTGGGCAGCTGGACTGGAAGTCAGGGTGGAAATGACAAGTAGGCAAAGAGTCAGGAACAAGGGAGGAAAAGTAGAAATGAGGTGTGGCTACTGCATTGGCACCAAAACATTTGAAAAGTACTGTCCATAGATGACAAATAGAATAATAAGAAAATACAGTGACCATAAATGAAGTCACAAGACACAATTTTTGTTTGAAAATGAAAAATGTGGTAATCTTAATACTGAACTTTACTAGTCTCATGTGATATATGACACATTTTCATATCTTAGGTTTTATTTGTTTCTTCTCAGCAGTGATTGCTGCTGGACATTGCATTTTTATAAAGAATTCCTTTGCTGCTGAAAGATAAATATTAAAATAACTTTTCTCTAGGTGCCTAAATAATGGATACAGTATCACCAGCCCAACTGAATTAAGACAAAATTTTTATATTTTTTGATTACAGTTGACATTTAAAATTATATTAGTTTCAGATGTACCGTATAATGGTTAGATATTTATATAACTTATAAAGTGATCTTCCTAAGTCTTGTACCCACCTGATACCATATATAGTAATTACAATTTTATCGACTGAATTCCCTAAGCTGTACTTTTACATCCTGTGATTATTTTGTAACTACCAGTTTGTATTTCTTAATTTTTTCAGTTTTTTCACCCATCCTTCCAACCCCCTCCTATCTGACAACCATCAATATGTTCTCTGTATCTCTGAGTTTGTTTTTATTTTGTTTATTTTGTTTTTTAGATTCCACATATAAGTGAAATCATAAGGTATTTGTCTTTGACTTATTTCACTTAGCCTAATACCCTCTAAGTCCATCTATGTTTTTGCAAATGGTAAGATTTGATTCTTTTTTATGACCAAGTAATATTCTATTGTATATATGTACCACTTCTTATCCATTCATCTTTTGATTGGAACATTTAATACATTAACACTTAAAGTAATTATTGATAGATATATAGTTATTGCCATTTTATTAATTGTTTTCTGTTTGTTTTTGTATTTCTCTGTTTCTTATTCTCTTGCTCGCTTATATGTTGATGACTTTCTGGAGTGTTGTGTTTGGATTCTTGTCTCTTTATTTCTTGTATGTAGATTTTTGGCTTGTGGTTACCATGTGCTTTTGTATACCAAGCTATGTTTACAGCAGTCTATTTTAAGTTGATAGTCACCTAAGTTTGAACACATTCTAGAATCACTACCATTTTTACTCACCCTCTTTGTGTTTATGTTGTCATTGTTTTTTACTTCTTTTGTGCATGTATATGTGCGTGTGTGTATGTATCCTTTAATTTGTAATTACACCTGATCTTCCTACTTTTTCTTTTAATCTTTGTACTAGCTTTATTGTTAGTTGATCTACTACTTTTATTATGTTTACCTTTGTTATTGAGAATTTTTTTTCTTTGTGATATTTTCTTACTCACATTTTTAATTTTTTCCTTCTTAAAGAAATCCCTTTAACATTTCTTGTAATACTGATTTGGTGGCGATAGACCTTTTCAGCTTCTTCTTGTCTGGGACTAACTGAATTTTTAATACAGCAAAACTTAACCAGAAATATTTATTTCTTTTTGTTGATAATTATCACTGACAAACTGTTGATTAGATAGAAGGCACTTTGCTAATTCTAGAAATGTTGTTTCCTGATGTTGAGAGACTGGTTTTAGAGGTGTTGTTAAAAGCCAGTGCAATCTTGAAGAATTTTAGATAGAAGTGAGCAAAAAGCATGTTCCTGAAACCAAGTTATCTTTACAGACTATTCTGTCTCTTAATATAATTTAGATGCCCATCCAAGAAAAAGAAGCTTCAAAGAAAGAAGTCATCCTTCTGGCAAAGATGAAACATCCTAACATTGTAACCTTCTTCAGTTCATTTCAAGGTTTGACTTTCTAGCATTTTTAAAGTATTTTAATAAAGTATAGGCATGTAGACTTCTGTAAAAGATATGTTCCTGAAAACTGTGTATAGTTTTTGTGAATGGACTAGTTTTCTCTTTTACTTAAATTGTAATTTGAGACATCATCTTTATTTCTTCTCTGGTGAGTTTTTGTAGATAGCTTTCCTAAGTTTTCTTAAGTTTCCCTACCTCTCCTTAATTCTTACTCCCTCAAATAATTAATGATTGATATATTAGCTTTGCTGTAGTAAAGCTAATATATAAAGCTGTTCTCCTGAGAGAGAAAAGAACAAGACACAGAGCCCGCCACACCATCACTCTCAGAGGCCTGCTAGGATGTGACACGTTTCTCATTTTCCTTATGTGCTCACATTCCTGATGCAGAGCTGCTGCGCAGCTAACCCTGATAATGGAGTGGTTGGGGGAGTGTATACTCTGCCCACATGAAGCCCTCAAGGTTGTGTGGCAAGAATGGGGCTGTCCAGTCCTCTTACAGAGATGTAGCCAACAGCTATCTGTTATGGCCAAGCAAATGGCAAAAATAGCGGGGAAAACTTTAAAGAGGCAATTCCTTCATTTACATACCGATATATAACATCTATCTGTATCCATCACTCTACTCCAAAGGTAAGAACAAAACAAAATAAACAAACAAATAAACATGAAAAGAGCATTGATCAGAAACCATCTATTCACTTACCAAATATTTGCTGAGTGCTTACTATATGCCAGGCATTGTTCTAGGTACCCAGAATAAAGCAGTGAACAAAACAAGTGAAAATTCCTGTCCTCATGGAGCTTGCATTCTAGTGGGAAGAGACGGACAATAAACGTATACAGTACATCAGGTGTTTATAGGCTGTGACAGGGCTGTAAATGCCCTTAGTTCACCGTGGGATGTCCCCCATCTCAGCACTCAGCACTGAGGGTGCTCAGATTCATAGGTGGTAAGTAGTTAATGAAGCAGGAGCGTTACCTGGATATCTATAAGCAACATCTGGGGGCTAAAAATAAGTAAATAAATAAACACTATTTTCTGAGCTTTTACACTGTGCAAAATACTATGTTTCTTACAAATGAAAACCACCGCATTCAAAAGAGTTCTCTGTGTGAAGCCTTCTTTGACTCCTGGGTGTTTAAAAGAGCTCTCAGGTTTCTTCTGAGGTCTTCCTTGGAGCCAAGCAGTACCCGTGAGCAGGAGTTGTGTTAAAACACTTTTAGGGGGCAGCCACTAAATAAAGTGTCCACATTTCTGGTCATCGATTCCTAACAAAGAGACGATCTTTCTTCTCAGTCTTTGGGTTATTATTGTAACTCCCTATTATTATTAATATTAATAATTACATTATTATTGTCTGACTACCTCTTATTCATCCTCAGCCCTCCTCTGAGATCACAGTTCAGAAATTAGCCCTTTTACTGATCTTGCCAAGCACCTTGTCTTTGTGCACATATGTCTATTTATATAAGCAATTCTGAATTGGTTTGACATTTGTCTCCTTTTTAGATAGAACACTAAATGGATTTTTTTGCTCACCACTTGATCCTCAGCTTTTGGCACATAGTAGGTGCTCAGTACACATTTGCCAAATGAGTGCATGGACTTTAATAGATTGGAGTATATCTTTATACCATGCAAAATGGATAGCAAGGACAGCTTACCCTGGATACTGTTATAAAATTAGTCATTTTTACAATATAAATAACCTCTGCTGAGTCCGTTAATGTTGTAAGCTTAAATTTTATGATAGCTTTTTTTTTTAAAGTAGAGCACCCCTGTGTTTAGAAAAACTAGAGCTATTGTGATGCCTTTGAGTTTGCCTGGAGATTTTTGGGACTCTCTAATAGCTTATCTGAAAACTATTAGAGAGTGTATGTAAAGCCTCTGCTTGCCCTTAGGCAACTTATTTCTGAACCGAAGAACCCCAGCTATAGTTCATTAAATATTTGACTACAGAGAGTATAAAGTTTTGTAGGTTTGAAGCAATATACGAAAATAAGGAGAATGTGGTGAGATTTTCCTAAGGCTACATTAATTCCACTTAAATTTCTTAAGTAAATATTTAGCAAGTACCTGCTATACACCAAGCCTGTTCTAGGTTTCAGTGATATATCATGGGGAACAAAATAGGAAAAAAATCTCTTCACTCTTTTCTGTTCCTGCATAACAGTGACCACATTGTTAATGGCTTAAACCAACATCCACTTATTATTTCCTGGTTTCTCTAGGTCAGAGGTCTGGGCTTGGCTTAGCTGGATTCTCTGCTCAGGGCCTCACATAGTTGAAATCAAGAAGTCAACTGGGGCTGCTCTCTCATCTGAGGCTCATAGTTCTCTTCCATGCTTATTCAGCTTATTGGCAGAATTCATGTACTTGTAAATGTAGGTCTGAGGTGTCTGCTTTCTTGCTGGCTGGTATGGTGGTGGGTGGTTCTCTGCTTCTAGATAGATGCCAACTTCCCTTCCCTGCCACGTGGCCCTTTCATAGGCCCTTTCCTGCATGGAATCCCTCACTTCCTCTGTCTCTGACCTCTAGACCCAGATACAAATGGCTCCTGTGATTAAGTCAGGCCTACCCCGACAATATCTTGTTCTATTAAAATCAGCCAATTAGTAAGTTTCATTATATCAGCAAAATCCCCTTTGTTAACATAATTCTGAGAGTGACATACCATCATATTTATAGATACTGCCCTCACTCAAGGGGAGGAAGGTATAAAAGGTGTGTGCACTAGAGCCACCTAAGAACCTGCCTGCTATAACTTTGGAGCTTATATTTTAGGGGGAAAGGGTGGAGAAAGACATAATAAATGTCAACATAATAAATACAATCAAGATAGTATGTTAGAAAGTGATAAGAGCTGTGGGAAAATAAAATAGGGTGAGGCAGGAGTGGAGAGAATGGTTTTAAATAGGGTGGTCAGGATGGGCTTTACTGTGAAGATGACATCTGAGCAAAGGCTTGAAGAGCCATGCCGATGTCTGTACAAGAGATTTCTAGGCAAGAGGAACAGTCACTGCAATGGAATGAGGCAAGAGCACATTATGAGTCCACTGATTGGAGTACTGCATATTCTTCTTTACATAGGCTGCTCCCCTCATTTCTAATTTCTAATTTCTTTAGAGCCGAGTAAGAATTTACAGATACTCTGCGCCCAGTCCTTTTAAAGCTTTCCCAGTTATTTTCCACTTGTCCCATTCAACAATTAAGTCAATGACTTAATTGTTTTTTAACTACTCACTTTTAGAGCCTTCAAAGAATTCAGTGTAGTTTTTGTAGAAATAATCACATCTTTCTTTTCCCATTCATATTTCATTAGTTATGTAATAAATACAATAACAAGTATAATTAGCATAAAGAGATTTGAGAACAAGCATGACCTCAGTAAGAATCAGTGGGAGAAGAGGTACCTGGGCATAGCAAAGAGTCTGATAGCCACCAGTGGAAACCTTGAGTGGGCAGCCATAGCGGAGTGTGCCCATTAATCTAGTGAGTCCTCAATAACATGGTTAAATAAGTGCCATATAAATAAAAGTTTATGCCCAAATTCAAGAAGGTCTATTTATTCTTCTTGGAGTGCTGGGAAAGACTCACAGCTGCTATTTTACAGCAGATTTCTAACCTTCAGGAATGTATTAATAATAATAGCTAACATTTTTTTTTAACTGTCATTATGTGTAGGCATTGTTCTAAACATTTGACATGGATTAACTCATTTAATCATTGCAACAATCCTAAGAAGAGTTTCAATATTATTATCTCCATTTTACAGATGAGGTAATGAGGCACAGGGAAATTAAAATAACTTGCTTAGAGCCACCGAGCTAAGAAATTTAAGTGGTGAAGTGAGATTAGAACCCAGTCCATCTTGATTCTATAGCCAGAGTTTTATGTATATTACATTTTTCTGTTATAGTCTCCATCTTCTGGAACTTGAAAGGTAGATGATTCGTAAATATCTGAAACCCCTCCAGAACTGAATGATGCCTTTTCTTACAGAGAACAACAGGCTGTTTATTGTGATGGAATATTGTGATGGTGGAGATCTCATGAAAAGAATCAGTAGACAACGGGGAGTGTTGTTTAGTGAAGATCAGGTAAAAAACACTTCTATACACTTCTAATTTTTAAAAAAATTTATATGGGAGGGTGTTACATTTATAATGCCACAAGTAATATACTGCATTTAGGTGAAGCATGTTTTCTGGCAGAGAAATTCAAACCACGACATAGTAGATCAATATTCTTGATAGATTTGGTCCAGAACATGTTTGCAATTGAACTTAAATTGAATCTCTTTTTGAGAGTGAAGTTCGCCTGTGAAAAGATAGTGTTTTATTTTTGAACAATCTCATGTAGCTGTCCCTGAGATAAATCTTCATGGCTAAAAAAAAAATCTGAATGTAGATGTTCCTTAGCCATTTTAAATGTGATATATTTATAGCTTCATTCTTCTTCCTTTTACTATTTGGTACCCTGTGTTAAAATAGCTATACCACTTTGCTAAGGAGGATAGAAGCTCTTCTTAGCAATAGCTGTTTTGTTTCATTGGTTATTGAGAGAGAAGCAAAAAAGTGAAGAACGATGGCCTTAATTTTCATTTTCTCTGTCAAACACATTCTTCTATACTCTGAGCTTCCTTTGGAAACCTCTTGGGAGTTGTTCTCATGAAGGAGACAGGTGTGTGTGTGTGTGCGTGTGTGTGTGTGTGGGGGGGAGAAGATCTGAATCAGGGCCTGCGTGATTGATGGGTCTCAAGCAGTGCCTAGGAACAGCCCACTATCTCTCTTTAGGCCATGTTTCCTTGGTCTTTTAGCATTTAAGAGCATCATGCCCATACAACTTCTTCCTAGAGTTAAAATGGAATATTTTGAATGTATCAATGATTAAAGAATCGACACCTCTAACCTCTTGAATTTAAGTATTTTTTCTATGCTTATTTACATTATATATTAAATTCCATCTTTGCAGAAAACCTCCTTTCTTCCTATCTAGGTATTATTTTGCCACATTTAATAAAAATGCTTCTCTATAAAATTTTAAATTTTAATTTCCCGTTGTTGGGAGAGAACTAAAGTTACAACTGAATTGTAGTGTCTGGAATATGGCTTTTTTTCCCTATTAATTTCCTCTTTCTGTATCATTTGGAGGATAGAGAACAAATAAAATTTTAGAATAGTTTAAATGAATCTCTATAGGCATAGAACACATTTTACTAAAGAGACTCATGACCAGCTAAGGTAAATCATGACTAAGAAAATTAAACTTTAAAAAGTTTAAAAGTAACATTTTGTTTTTATATCATACACATATGCATTGGTATTTCACTAAAAATTTTTAATATCCTTACATATTATCCATTTCTTTCTCTTTATCTCTCTGCCTTTGGCATCATCCTTCCACTGAAAAGGAAAAAACAATGGCACCAACATTATCAAGAGACAGGGCTGCTTGTCTATTTTCCTGATGCAGTTAGAGACCCAGTGTTAAGAAAAAAAGAAAATCACGACCAGCCTTCTGCTCTCCCTTGCTTCTGTTTGTCTTGTGTATGTGGTGTTCCCTTCAATGCCAACATGATTGGATTGCTTTACACTTCCATTGTTTTGGCTGTAAAAAGAAAATAATATGATAAGGTGGTATATCAATTAGCTTCATTCGTAGAAACACACCTACATAAGTATATTATTTCTCTTTTTGCATATTATCCTGAAGACACTTCAGCGACCACCAGACTACTCACTAGTTTTGTTTTATGTTCCCTGTATAGATTCTGAGCTGGTTTGTGCAGATTTCTCTGGGACTAAAACATATTCACGACAGGAAGATCTTACACAGGGACATAAAAGCACAGGTAACAGCTCAGAGAAAAGACCAAGACAGAACTGATCTTTTGTTTTCTCGAAATCTCTCAAACAACATAGCATTTTCTCCATTTATAGAACATTTTTCTTAGCAAGAATGGAATGGTTGCAAAGCTTGGGGACTTTGGTATAGCAAGAGTCCTGAACAAGTAAGTACTTTTAAAATCTTTTTTTTCCTATTCATAACTACCAAAAAATATATTTTTTAGGCATCATAAATTAAGAAGATATTAAAGGCTTGGTTTCCATATAATTTTAGATAACTGTTTATATACATCTACTAAATTATTCAGACTATTTACCTTGAGATAAAAATACCCAAAATAAATCTTGGTATAATAGAATGATGGTGGCAATGTATAGTGTGATTTAAACTTATCAAATGATATGTAACTTTAATATGCAGAAAGCTAGTGAGAATTTAGTAAAACAGGCAAGTTCACACATGCCAGGGAAAATATATTGGTGTAACTGTTTTGGGGGACAATTTGGTGGTAATATCAAGAGATTTTAAATGTTCTATTTTTGGTAATTTGTTCTAAGGGAATACTTTGAAATGTGGAATCATTTAAATGCCTAATAATTGGGAAATGATTGAATGTAATAGAATTTGGTATAGCCAGTACCGGAGTATTATATAGTCACTAACATTTGTGATTTGAAGACTTTTTGATGGTATGAAGAAATATTTGTTATATTAGGTGAAAAATGTAATTCTGAATTTTAAATATACTACGATCACAGTATTGTGAAAAATATGCATGGCAAAAAGACAGGAAAGAAATATATCAGAATTTTAACAGTAATTGTTTTGGGGTGGTAAGATTATGAATAATTTTATTCTTCTTTATTCATTTTCACATTTTCCAAAATTTAGGTCAAGAGATTGCATTGCTTTGAAAATTGGAAAGTGGGGACTCTTTCTACATCTGGGAGATTTTTGCAATATGATGATTGTACCTCCTTGTGGAGTTTTTAGGCCATAAAGTTTTTTAATGTGTAGATTTTAGGAAGGTTTAAAAATCAACTATTTCTGTTATTCTGTTATCAATGTACAGTACGTTTTTCTTTATTTTAATATGTGCATGCATCAAACTTTGTTACCTATTTTTATACTTTTTTCTTGCATGTCCATATCTTAAGCCTTTTTTTTTACTCCAGTAATAAACCGTGTTATTTTACTATTTAATTATTAGTTCCATGGAACTTGCTCAAACTTGTGTTGGAACACCTTACTACCTGTCTCCAGAGATTTGTCAGAATAAACCCTACAACAATAAATCGTGAGTTGCTGACTATAGGTTTGAAAGTCTCAGTAAAATCTGATGGATTCTCTCTTTCTTATGGTACTTTTGTAATTTCATTTTCTTCATGTGTGAAATGGGGATCCCAGTGACTGTCTCTGGCCACTTCAGTGTTCCCAGAAGTTTTTGAGCTAATTTAGAAAAAAGCAATTTTTCTTTATTTAAAGATACAAGTGATGGAAAGGATAATGTTGAAAATTGCAGTAATTGTGATGTTCCATCTTTGTATTTGATTTTCATATTGTCTAAGCACTATTTAATTTATTGCAGAAAAGTATTGTAGGTGGGCTAGATAGAAGGCAGCATGGTCTGGTGATGGAATATTGGATTAGGAGCTTGGAATCCTAGTCTTGTGTAGGGGTTCAGAATGAATTACCCCAGGATGCCTCAGTGGTATGTGGATTATTTTGAGCTAAAGGCAACCAAGACCCTGCGGGTTCAAGAGAAACTTCTGCTCTCTCTTAATTACCTAGAAAAATTTAAATTAGAGGCCTTGCCCATAATAAGAGATTATCAGAAATAACCTTTTTGACCTTTTCATAGGGCAGGGCAAACTTCTAATTACCGAATGTCTGCTCTTCTTATGTCTTCAATGACCTTCCTCCCCTCTGAAGCCCCAGGGTACTTTGCCTCATCCTTAGCTCACAATGTCATGCATATCTCATTTTCCCTTTCTGCCTCTGAACCTCTCATATATGTGGCGTCTCTGACTCTCTCATGTATGTAGGATTCCCATATGTACATATAGAATTAAATTTGGTTATTTTCTCATATTAGTTTGTCTCATGTAGATTTAATTATTAGACCAACTGGAAGAACCTTGAGGATAGAGGAAAGTTTCTTCCTTCTCCCAGTTGGCTCTGTCATCAGCTTGACCAAGTTAGTGGACCCCTCTGGACCTCAGTTCCCCTACCAGAAACAACAAGTGTTGGCTAGGTACTCATTAAGGTAGCTTTAAAACCCAACACGTCTTTAAGTATGTGATACCAGAGCCTAGTTCTCAGGAGTAGTGTTGATTTACACAATGATAAAAGATGAAGATGAGGTAGTTTTTACTTCCATGTAAGGAGAAGGAAAAATTTCACTTTTCAAAGCTGGCTGCCAGTTGAACCAGTTGGCCTAGTAGAAGACTGAATTCCTTTTATGAGTTAATTGTCCATTTGTTTAGGAAAATACCTGAGGGATATTTGGCTGTCTGACTTTGAAAGATAAATGGAATGCAAAGACTAGTTGGTAGAGATTTATAAAAAAAAGTTGTAAACATTTCTTTGCAAAATAAAAGAACAGGCATCTTGGGGAGCTATCCCCTGGCACCAAGAAAGGGTTTGGCCTTAAGTTTGGCCTCAGCGAGTGTAGGGCTGGGTGGAAAGGCAGGCTGTCCAGAGCAGAGTTTAGTGCTGCTGCGGGCTGAGAGGCCCAGGTTAAGCAGCACTGTTTTCTTGACTTGTACTGTTTTTTAAGAATTTGAGTCAACATTCATATATACTGATTTAGTACTTCTGATAATTAAGAATTTAGCAATGATCAGCTGTCACTTTTAGACCAGGAAATCATTCTCAGGGTCACCACAGTCCTCACCACACTGAGGGAGGCGTAGGCATGCAAACGTTCCCACCCAGTCAGGTGGCTTCATTCCCTGCAGGACCTCTGTAGGCACATGAATTCACTGCTCTGGCTACAGAGAGCACTCTGGGACAGAGGAGGAGTTTGGGCCTAGGGAAAACCAGGTAAAGAAAATTTTCTGTAATGGTGGGAAATAGTCAGTGAGTTTCTAAAAACTCTATACATTTGAAGTTGTTTCCTACCTATTGTGTGATCACCATTCATTGTACTCACACCTTTAGTATGTCTCTCTGCTCCTCCTGCCCACACACTCAAAGGAAGTGTTGCTAAATAGTAGAGCTGTTTACCTCTCATTATATTTTCTTTGGTCTCTTGGATTTAATTATGCCTTTTCTATAAGATAACTCCTTATTAAACCAATTTCGTGTAAATACTATGTACTAAGTACTAAAGAGCAAATCTCTAGTTATATATCGTAAGCACATTTTCCAAGTTTATTGAGTACCAGATACTGTGTTCATCACTTTGGTTCTGTCAATAGCCTTGATAGAATATGTTTTTCTAAATCAACCAAAATTTATTTTTTGAATCAAAACAAATCTCTGAGTCCTGCCTCCCTCTAGATTGTTCAAAATTCTGTACTCATTTTCTTTGAGTGCATGATGTTGAAGTAAATATTGAGCCATCATATCGTAGCCAGTTTTGTATACGTTTTCAGTGCTCGGATTCTGACAAACTATAAATTGTTTTTATTTTACCTCTTATATTAGTAAAAATAAGAATTGATACTGTATCTGAAAACATTTCTAAAAATTAATCAATCTATATAAAACTGTAAAGATATACAAATGTAAGGCGCTGTAAGGATAAGGCTTTTATTAAGAACGATGGATATTTTTTGGCACATAAACTCTTATCTTCTCCAGGGATATTTGGTCTCTTGGCTGTGTCTTATATGAGCTCTGCACACTCAAGCATCCTGTAAGTATGTTATTTGTCAGATTAATCTTGAATTATCAAAACTATATAAATGAAATTAACTTCTGAGATAAAAAGATTAATGTTTTGTTTTACTAGACTGTTAAAAATTATGTGGACAAGCTATTAAGAAGGGAGATCTATATAAATTGACATGGAAAGATGTCCAAGCTATATTATAAAGTAAAAGACCTAAGTTGGAGAATAGTATATATCGCATATTTCCATTAAAAATAAACTGTGTGCAGATGTATATAATCAGCAAAGGGAAAAGGCATGGGGCCAAGTCTGAAGGAAACCAGGCACATGCTTCCCAGAGCCTCTCTCCAGTAATCACATAGTCTTGCCTTATTCCTCTAGCAACAAGTTGTGACAACATATGTGAAATATTGCCTGCCAGAGAAGCTCATTAAAGACCCAGTGCCCAGGTTTTTATTGGGGACTGGTATGTAGGTACCCTCTGCCTGGCATGTACCAAGCTTCCAGCCTCCCAGGAAGAAAACAGGTGTTCAGTATAAACATATTGTTTACATAAACAATGTTGGCAAGGAGAGCCACTGCGAACATTCAGGGAATGGTGGGAACTCTCCTTAAGGCTAAGTTTCCAGACATCAGCCAAGGGCCAATATTGTAAGCAGGCCTTTCTGTGTGGAATAGTCTTAGGCCTACTGTGTTAACTCTTCTATACAGCTGCTGTCATCATCATCATCATTATTATTATCCAAGGCCACACAGCTAGTAAGTGTCTTACCAAAAACTGTATCTTTACTGCCACACCATGCTGCCGAACATTATTATTACAGTCATGCATTGCTTAACATTGGTGACACATTCTGAGAAATGCATTGTTAGGTGGTTCATCACTGTGCGAACATCTTGGAGAGCACTTACACAGACCTGGAAGGTAGGCCTACTACACACCTGCACTATATGGTATTGCCTATTGCTCCTACTGCAATGAATACCGTAGGCAATTATAATACAATGATATTTGTGTGTCTAAACATAGAAAAAAGATACAGTAAAAATAATGTATAAAAGATAAAGTGTGTATGTGTGCATGTGTGTGTGCAGGGATGGACAGAGGGTAGGTTCATGGGCTCCTTTCCTCCCCAGCCCGCACTCCTGCTGTTACCAACTGCAGGCCCCCATCACAGGCAGACACAGGGCAGGTGGACAGCATGCTCAGCCTCCTTGTCTATTTAAACCACCCAGAGCTGGCAGTAATTAAACATCACAGTTGGGTCCAGCCTTTCCTTTCAATATCATAAATAAACTTTTGCTTATAATCCATTACAGTTTTATTGGCCCACCATCATAATTGTGGTCTGTCATTGACTGAAACGTTGTTACATAATACATGACTGTATGTGTAAGTAATTGATGATTTCATACAATGGAAGATTTTCTGGTTTATGAAGAATTTTTGAGGAAGTCCTTATATTAATTTAAAAAGCAAGCTGTAAGTCAGGAGGCAAAATGGCATAAATGATAGAAGCTTCATTCATCCCCTCTTGTGACCGCATCAAAATTGAGATGGAAACGAGGAGCAAACAGCAATCAAAGTCGCCTGAGGTTCTAGATGAACAAGCCCTACAACTAGGGAGAGAAATAAGAAATCACCCTGCAACGGTTGGAGGTAGGAGGAGGTGAAGACTCTAGGCTGCCCAGTCCCCGGCAGCTGAATGAGACAGAGGCTGCGGCAGCTGCAGACACCTCTTGAAGGGGCCGCGTCCACAGGTGAAATTTCACGGTGATGGACCAGCTCACTCTGAGCACCAGTGCTGGGTTGCCTGCTGGGGGGACACCAGAGATTTATAGGGGGACACTTAGCTGTCAGAGCAAGAGTCAAAGTGAGGCTCTCTCCCAGACAGACAGAAGTGCCAGTGGTATCCATTGTTCCTCTTTTGAGCCCTTCCCGCTCCCAGTCAGTGGACACAGCGCCTCCATTGCTGAAATGTCATCAAACTGGATAACAGAGGTCTCTCTGCCCAGAGGATTCCCTGAAACTCCGCCTTCCCCAGCTCACTACCCCACCTAAGCCACATCTAGCTGTGCTCCGTGAGTCCAGTGCTCTTTGCTGAGCAGTGCCAAGACTCACACTGGTGGCAACTGACCTCAGTTTCTGGCAGGGCTTCTTGAAGCAACTCTAAGCACAGCATCTGTGAATTGGTTGCTGAATCTTAACAGGTGGCCCCAGAGGGAAACAGGCTGGGGCTAAACTTGATCTACAACTGAACCCCTCTCAGGATTGTGCTGCTGGGCACCTACTACACAAAGCCACGCTAGTAAGACTGGGAGGCTTAGGAGCTTTGCTTAGTACATAGAAATAGACACAGAAAGGCAGCCAAAATGGGAAGACAAAGAAGCAGAAACCATATGAAGGAACAGAACAGAGATCCGGAAATAATGGAGTCAAACAATCTAACAGATGCACAGTTCAAAACAATGGTTATAAAGATGCTCAATAAAATCAAGGGAAGTGTAGATGAATTCAGTGAGAACTTTAACAAAGAGATAAAAAACATAAAAATGGAAATGGAGATTATAAAAGGGAACCAGTCAGAAATTAAGAATAAATTATCTGAGATGAACAGTATATTAGAGGGAATCAATAGAGTGGAGGAAGAAAAGAATTGAACCACCAATATAGAGGATGGGGAAGCCAAGGTCACCCAATCAGAATGGCAAGAAAAAAGAAGCCAAGAATGTAATAATAATTTAAGGAGTATTTGGGACAACATAAAGTGTAAAAACATTCATGTAATAGGGGTATCTGAAGGAGGAGAGGGAGAACAAGAAGTAGAAAAGCTATTTGAAGTAATAATGATGGAACTCTTTCCTAACTTGGTGAAGGAAATTGACATACAACCCCAGGAAGCTCAGAGAGTCCCCAAAACCAGGAACCCAAAAAAGCCCACACTAAGACACATCATAATTAAAATGCCAAAGGTTAAATACACAGAGAGAATCTTAGAAGCAGCAAGAAAAAAATCAATTAGTTACTCATAAGACTGGCAGCTGATTTTTCAAAAGAAACTATGCTGGACAGAAGGGCCTGGCCCAAAATACTAAAAGTGTTGAAAACCCAGGACCTCTTTATCCAGCAAAGCTATCATTTATCCAGCAAAGCTATCATTTCGAGTCGAAGGACAGATAAAGACAAAAATAAACTAAAGGAATTTATCAATACCAAACCAGTATTACAGGAAATGTTGGAGGGACTTCTTTAAGAAGAAAAAGCATGTATCAAAAACATGAATACAGAATGGTAACAGCTACACTCCTATGAACAAGTACCTCAAATAGAAAAGAATTAAGTTCTCCAACCAAAAGATAGGAAGCTGAATGGATAAGAAAGCAAGACCCCTACCTATGCTTCCTACAAGAGACTCACTTCAGATTGAGGGGCATACACAGACCAAAAAGAAGGAGATGGAAAAAGATATTGCCTTGATGGACTTTGAGGGTATTGCACTGTCAGAGAAAGACAAATACCACATTATTTCACATACACGTAGAATTTAAAGAACAAAATAAACTACAACAAAAACAGAAGTAAACTAACTCATAGATACACAGAATGTTATGAGGTCTACTAGGTGGGAGAGAGGTTGGGAAGACCGTGAAAAAGGGCAAAGGGATTAAGAAGTACAAATGGATAGATACAAAATAGTCATGGAGGTATAGGTGTAGCATAAGGAAAATAGTCAACACTGTTGTAAGAAATATGTAAAGGGGAAGAGCGATACTTGATTTAATGAAGTGACCACTTTGTGAGTTATATAGATCTCTAATCACTAGGCTGTACAACTGAAACTAATATATTATTGTATGCCAACTATAAATAAAAAAAGTCATCGAGTTGTACAATGTAAATATGAGCAACTTATTACCTATTATATTTCAATAAAGCTGGGAAAAAAATTTTTTAAAGCAAGATGTAAAATTTTGTATCATTGTGACCGCAACTCTATAAAACAAATATAATTTTTAAAAAATATTAGAAGGAAATATAACTCTGGGTAGTAAAATTTATAAAGTTTTTTCCCTGTTTGTAACTTCCTGTACCTTCCAGTTTTTTATAATGAGTAAATATTATTTTATAAAAAGAAAAAAATTAAAACTAAAAAAATCTTGCCTTAAATAACATGCCATCTCATTGAATAATTGCGTGTAATATCTACTCTGAAATATTAGTTGATAGAAACAATTTAGGATGGAACATGATGCTTCTAATTGAAGCTTTAAAGCATTGTTTTGTTTCATAATACTACTTTAAATACTAGTATTGAATTTTTCCCTAATTTAGGATTATTATTTCTGTCCTTTCAGTTTGAAGGCAACAACTTACACCAGCTGGTTCTGAAGATTTGTCAAGCACGTTTTGCCCCAGTATCTCCAAGGTTTTCCCGTGACCTTCGGTCCTTGATATTTCAGCTCTTTCAAGTATCTCCCCGAGACCGGCCATCTATTAATTCCATTTTGAAAAAGCCCTTTTTAGAGAATCTTATTGCCAAATACCTGACTCCTGAGGTGAATTTTGAGGTATTTCTGTCTGGATTTTCACAGAGATTTCAATTAGCAGGTCCTTGACACATGTGTTTGGTTTTAGATCATTCAGGAAGAATTCAGTCACACCCTCACACATAGAGCAAGATCATCAGCTTCTAAACCTGCTGGGAAGCTGGTCCTAGGTAAGAATGATTTAACTATGCAATAAAAAAAACATTTATTACTTGTATCTCATCTTGTGAGTCACACTAACATTAGCAGGGAAATTCCACCAAATGTATTGGACGTGGATATTTAAAAATATGAGCAACATAAGCAGGAGAAAAATCATCTTCCAGTGGTGACTAGTGGGTGCGCTTATATAGCTGGCTCATGTATGACCTGGAGGAGTCATCTCCTCTCTACTCATAAGTCAGGAACACTTCATGGAGCAGTATATTTGCTAATGAAGAGATGTTTGAGGAGGTAGAATCCAAACTTGTA
>NW_006434120.1:1314118-1343041 GCF_000325575.1 Pteropus alecto
GGGGGGTGATGATGAAACTTATTTTTTGAAATAGAGAGGATGGAATGGAAATGAGGAATTCTCTTAGAAAGGCAGACTGGAGCTGAAGTTAGGATCTTGGATCTAATCAGTAAAAGCAGGAGAACTGTTACTATGTGACCCTCCCAAAGAAAGCAGGTAATGATAAGTAGAGAAAATTTTAGTGTCAGGAATCAGCTCATAAAGTGACAAAATGCTGTGGTCTGTGTGTGTGTGTGTGTTTGTGTTTGAGAGAGAGAGATTAAAAAAGAAAAATTACTAATTCAATTCATGTTGTGAAATTAAGAGGAACAGATTTGAGCCATAAGCAAATATCTGAACTTAAGGGATAAGGAGTAGAGAATCTCTCCAAAGAATATCTGAAGAGATTCCTTAGAGAATCTCTCCAAGGAAATACTATCCACTGTGGTAAAGAAACTGAAATTGAGGAAAGTTGTAAAGGGAAAACGAATGAATGAGCCCCTTTGCCCTGTTTCATTTGGTTTGGCACTATTCTGCATTGGTTTAGGTTGAGAACGTTGAGAACGTAGGTAAGAACAGGATGAGAGAAAGTGCACTGTCCATATTTCTAATATAGGAAAGATAGGAAAATGAGAACAAATTTTGATGGCGACAAAGACAAACATCGTAAGACCTACTCATACATTTCAGACAACGCTGTTACATGAATGGTGTGGCCTGATGACCCAAGCTCTGATGACTACTTTTAATTGCTTGTGCCATTATCTTATGCATACTGTTTCTGTAAACGTTAACATTAATTCCTAATTTTTTAAAAACGTGGTATTATAAATTATGAGGAATATATAAAAGAACTCTGGGAAAACATGGTTTTCTCCATTCAGAGAAAATGCATGATAATTTTCCATCAGCACTTCTTTCACTGGGAATAAATATCTCTGGGTAAAGTAAACTTACTGTGCTATGAAATGTCCTTTATGTTTATACTCTCACAAGCATCAATATAAAGATGTGGAAATTTTTAAAAATTGAAGTTGTTTCATTTTGGCGAAATAAGATTCTGATGTACAGAAAGTGAGATTCCAGGAGAAGTGCCTACCAAGATCAAAGATATCAGTGCCAATTAAAAGGAAGGATATAATAAATAGGAATGAATGGAGACCACCAGCTGGAGCCCAGAAGCCCATATCTGTAAGTCATGCTAAACCCTTCTCGTTTTTTAGCAAATGGTATATTCTACAGACCTACTTGCACATGTCTATGTGGGACAAGCTGATTATAAATTCAAGACTAGTGGAATCCACTAGTCTTGAATTTATAATAAAATTTTCTGTAATGACCATTAGAGTGGTATTACATTTGACAATTTCTACTTACTATATTTTTAAAAACGATGCTATATTTTCTTATAAGTATTCTACATTTTGGTTTTAGTTTTCTTTTTATAACTAAAATTCTTTTTAATTCCTTTCAATATGTAAAGTTTTTTCTATATGAGACAAATGAGTAGCATAGTCGCAAAAAACACACAGTTCATACTCTTAATTTTGACATGTTATATATACTTGAGAGATTTTTTAATTAAATAATCACTGATCTTTTCCTAGAGGCGCTTTATGCTTTATTATTTGAATCCACTTAGCAGAGTGTTGAATCTTTTAGTTTATGCTAGTAAAATGCTTTAGTATATAAATAATAGAGTAGCTATTATCTTTTAAATGAGAATTGTATTTTTAAAGAAGGCTCATTAGGTTATAATTAGAGGACCATTTGGAAATACATTTACTAAGTACTAGACATTTTACTAAGTACTAGACATTTAGAAAATGTGCTGTATAAATAGATTTTGAAATAATTAGTTAAATTATTGTACTTCATTTGATAAAATGTGGTTTAACTTTATTAAATAAAATTTTAAAGTATGTCGTAATTTAGAATACTCTTTGGCAGACCTGTAGGAGAGAAAAGTCATCTAAAATATCTAAGTGTGGATTAAGTTAAAACAAGTTGACATTTTCTAATCCTTTGCAAGCTTCCGCTAATACAGTGAAATGAATGGGTCTCCACAGGTACCATCTCTGATTTTCACTACCATTTGGGATTTTAGAGAAAATCCTAAAGAAGTTGTTTCTTTTTTTCTAAAATTTTTCTTTATTTCTAACCAGTTTCCAACAAGTTTAGTGGTAACTTTTGGGTTGTATATAGGTAAAATCATAAAACTAAAAAAAAAAAAAAAAAACAACTTTAAAGATTAAAAAAATAAATGTATAATTTATGTTTAGATCAATAAATCAAATTTTATACACTTAATATTTAAATGGAACTATATGAGAGTGTCATTTTTATAAGCTGAAGGTGGTCAAATATCTGTAATTCTATATGGTCAATCTAACATGTACATATAAACCACATGGCAATAGAAAGAAAGAATATAACGTCACATTTTTATAGTGAGGAAATTCTAATTTTAACCATCCTTTTGGTTACTCATATTGATGAAGGACAAGGCAAATTCCCCCGAGTGGACGGAACTCGTGCCCTGCACTGAGAATTCTTGGCTATGCTCAAGAAAGAATTCAAATGCTCGCCAGAGTTAGAGTCAGAAGGAAAGTTTATTAGAGAAGGGGCAACACTCCACAGAGCGTGGTCTCCTCAGAGGCAGAGAGTGAGAGAGCCTGAGGGAAACTCAGAGGGACAGTCAGAGAAAGGGACAGAGACAGTGAAGGACAGAGTAAAGACACTAAGAAGGAATGAGAAAAAGACACTGAGAGGGACTGAGAGACAATGAGAGGGACCCCGAGTGGTGGTCAGGGAATTCAGTGTATATATCATTCTTAGTTTCTATGAATTACAGTTTAAATATTTTGTTTACCCATTTTCCTTTGATGGTATGGGCATACAGTATGAAAGGATAAGAGTATGTAGCATGAAAAGGTAAGAATACGTAGCGTGAAAGGCCTGCTGGCATTTCCCAGCCTGTGACCCATTGGTTGGTTCCCCATGGTTTTAGCCATAGGGAATGAGAATTTTATTTTGTGTATGGCACCACTTTAAAGACTTTTTCCTGTTTTCCCTTCACGGTATGGGAAAATAGGTTGTTAGCAATCCCAGCAGAAATCTTCCTTTGTTCTGTAGGTTTCCTTGTGATCTGGCTGTGGGACTGATCAGCATATTACAGTCTCTGAATATAGCTTGATTTAACATTTCAGTTCTCTTGCCTCTCCCTACATTAATATTTCCAACTGCTAGCACTAGGTCTTTCTAATAGTTTGACCTTCTTTTTCTCTTTTGTAACCAGTTGTTGAGTAGGCAGAGTTGTCCAGATTAAATTGACCCTACTTTGCTATTTAGCAACAATGTCTTGATTGGTTTTCATATGTTAATTTGGTCTGAGTCTTTTCTTCCAGCGCTTTGGCATCTCCTCAGCTCTAAGATAAACAATGGTTTCTGGTTCTTCTCTCATTCTGTTCTGGTTGGGAAGGGTGTGTTTTACTGGGGAAGAATGACTGAATAACACAGCATCTTTTCTTCAAGTTATGGTATCTTCAAGTTATGGTATCATTTTTAGTAAGTTTATTAGAACCTAACATGTTGCAGATCCCCAGATTTGTGAGTTGCACAATAACATGTATTCGTCCCTAAAGTATAGTCAGGTGTAAATAAGTTTATGAAAAATAGGAAGTAATAATACTGAGTTTAGTTTCAGATCTCAGGTCGGCTAAGCATACTGACTAGCTCAGTACTTTTGACACACTAGCCACGAGGCATGCATAATTCATATCCACACCCTAGCAAAATTACAGACTACTGTACTACAGACTTCTAAAATCTTTTTTCAATTCTAGGATTTGGGGATTCTAAGATTATTTTAAATGTGAAAACAATCGTAGTGCAAAAACAACAAAAATATACCTTTAATGAATGCCTCGTCTTACCTATGTCACTATCAGAACTGTCAATTATTATAGATATGCATTAAGTATTTTAAAAAAAAAATTTCCTTCTTCTTTTTAATCCCTCAGATAAAAATGGTAGAAAGGCCCAAACTTGCTGCAGTGTGTGGCCATTATAATTATTACTATGCTCAACTTGACTTGTTGAGAAAGAGAGCCCATGAGCCAAGTTACCACTGTGTTCCTCAAAAAGATACCGGAGTTGAGGAGAATTACAGTCAGGAAGAAAGCCACAGTCCATCACCAGGTCAATGGTAATGTGATACTCTAACTGAAACTTTAGTCTTCTGAAAACATTTGATATAGCAACATTCTTTACTCTGCACTCCTTTCAAATTCTCCTAAAATAATCTAAAAACTTCCAAACTTTTCATTTTAAATACTTAATTTACAGTTCTCTTGACCTTTTTCTTTTTTTATTTTCATTAAATTAAAAAAGAAAACTTTTTAGTTACAGTTGACAAACAATATTATATTAGGTTCAGGTGTACAACATAGTGATTAGACACTTATATAACTTACAAAGTGATCGCCTGGTAATCCCTCGACCCTTTTTCATCTCAGGTCTGATGTATCTTATCTTCTTATTAATGTAGTCATTTAACTATGGACACAGATTTGTATTCTTGAATTTTTAATATTTTTTCTTGCTTCTAGTAAATTTCACTGCCTGGGACTTAGGAAAATAATTGTATTTGTATCATTTTGCAAAGAGGTTATTACTATTCATCAATAATAATTGAATTACAATGATCATTTGAGACATTGGAAAGTGAAATGTATGTCATTCAACATTTATATTCTTGGGATATTTCAGAATATGGATGTATTAGAAAGAAAATAATATACTTAAACTGCTCTTCTGGCAGACTTTCAAAAAATTTACTTCATAACAAATTTCTGCATTATTTTCTATTGTTTATTTCACACTAATGTCAGTGTTTCTGTGTTCAGAATAATTGACATCTCTTCCTAGGCCTGAAGACCTAAGTGGGAGAGTCATTGTTAAAAAATGTTTTTGCCATCACATTTTTTTCTTTCATTGTTGAGATTTTGCTAACTTTTGGTGACTGTGGTTATTTGTTGTTGAAATTTTGGATGAGTAATGAAAAATACAAGAGAATATGTGATGGTGAGCCCATCAGATAGCTAACGAAAAGATTAGCTATGGGAAAAGTAGACATTTTATTTTTAAAGATAATGGGTACTACGAGGTGGAAAAAAATGGCGTAGATGATAGAGGTTCTGTTCATCCCTCTGGCGACCAAATCAAAGTTGTGACAGACACAAGGAGCAAATGACAAGAAAAAATTGCCTGGGATCTAGAAGAACAAGCCACACAATTAGGGAGAAATCTAAGAAATCACCCAGCAACGGCAGAAGGTAGGATGGGGCGAGTACATGGGGCCTGGGCTGAGTGGCCGAGTGGGACAGAGGCTGCGGCAGTGGTGGTGGCAGAGGCGGTGGCAGACACCTCTTAAAGGGTCTGTGTTTGCGAGTGGACTTTCACGGTGACAGACCTGCTTGCTCTGAGCACCAGCACCAAGTCAGCTGCTCTGGGGGCACCACTTACAGGGGGACACTGAATTGTTGGAGTGAGGGCCAAGGGGAGATTCGCTCTGTACAGAAGTGCCGGTGGTATCCATTGTTCCTCTGTTGATCCCTCCCCTTTCCGGTGTGCAGTCCCAGTGCCACCATAGGGGAGACGTCATCAAACTGGATAACAGAAGTTGCTCAGCCCTGAGGATTCCCTCAAACTCCTCCTCCTCCTACTTGCAGCTCCCACCCCAAGCCAATTTAGGTGTATCCTTGGCGAGTTATGTGCTCCTTACTGAACAATGCCTAGACTCACACTGGTGGCAGCTGGCCTTAGTTTCTGGTGTGGCCTTTTGAGGCAACTATAAGCACAGCATCTGTGGATTGCTTGCTGAGTCTTAACAGGTGGCCCCAGAGGGGTACAAGCTTGGGCTAAACTTGGCCAGTAGCTGAACTCCTCTCAGGACTGTGCCACCGGACACCTACTTCACAAATCCACACTAATAAGACCAGGAGATTTAGGAGCTTTGCTTAGTATATAGAAACAGATACGAAAAGGCAACCAAAATGGGAAGACAAAGAAGCAGAAATCATATGAGAGAACAGAACAGAGACCCAGAAATAATGGAGTCAAGCAATCTAACGGATGCAAAGTTCAAAACACTGGTTATAAAGATGCTCGATAAATTTAGGGGAAGATGAATTCAGTGAGAACTTCAACAAAAAGATAAAAAACATAAAAATGGAAATGGAAATTATAAAAGGGAGCCCATCTGTATGACGAACACATTATCCGAGATGAGAAGTATATTAAATGGAATAAACAAAAGAATAAACAAAGTGAATAAAGAAGAGGCTCAAATGACCTATCCAGAGGATGGGAAAGCTAAGAACACTCAATCAGAATGGCAAGAAAAAAGATGCCAAGACTATAATAATAATTTAAGGAGCCTATGGGACACTATTAAAGGTAAAAATATCCATCTCATCAGTGTACTGGAAGGAAAACAAGATGTTGAACAGCTATTTGAAGAAATAATGATGGAAAACTTCCCTAACCTGCTGAAGGAAATAGACATAAAACCCCAGGAAGCTCGGAGAATCCCAAAAACCAGGAATCCAAAGAGGCCCACACCAAGACAGATCATAATTAAAATGCCAAATATTAAATACAAAGAAAGAATCTTAAAAGCAGCAAGAGAAAAGCAGATAGTTACCTACAAGGGAGAACCCATAAGACTGGCAGCTGATTTCTCAAAAGAAACCATGCAAAACAAAAGGGCTTGGCCCAAAATATTTGACATGATGAAAACCCAGGATCTACAACCAAGAATACTTTATCCAGCAAAACTATCATTTAGAGTTGAAGGACAGATAAAGAGCTTTCCAGACAAAAATAAGCTAAAGGAATTCATCATCACCAAGCCAGTATTACAGGAAATGTTGGAAGGACTTCCTTAAGAAGAAAAAACAGTATCAAAAACAGGAATAAAGAATGATACATTCCTATCAACAAGTACCTCAAATGGAAAAGAATTAAGTGCTCCAACTAAAAGAGTGGCTGAATGGATAGGAAAATAAGACCCCTACATATGCTGCCTACAAGAGACTCACTTCATATTAAAAGATATACACAGACTAAAGGGAAAGGGATGGAAAAAGACATTGCCTTGATGGACCTAGAGGGTATTGGGCTGAAAGAAACTGGTTAGATAGAGAAAGACAAATATTGCATGATTTCACAGAATTAGTTGCTCGGGAAGGACTAATTCCAGTCTCGAAGAAAAATCACTGAATCAGAACATTTTTGTTTTATTCTCTTCTGTATCCCCAATTGGTACTATTCTCTTTATCTGCCTTTCTTCTTGATTCCAAAGATCTTCTTTTCCAAAGTGCACATTCTGAAACTTTGAACTACTTCTGAAACTCGCAAGTTCAAGTCACAGGTGAATTGTAAATCTCATTACTAAGCTAAAAATTGACCTGTCAAATCGGTGCCTAAGACTACTTAAAATTTCTGCTGAAGCTGAACATTTTTTATTTCCTAAGGCCTGCTGAATATCTTCAGAGGAAATTTGAAGCTCAACAATATAAGCTGAAAGTAGAAAAGCAATTGGTGAGTAAAATACCAAATATGAGAGACAATCAGGAATTTCCTAATAGTGCCTCTGTTCACAAATATTCATGGATCCTTAAGTCAAAGTTCATTCCACATAGAAGATTAAGACTACCCTCCACCTTCCCCAGTTTTTAGTAGCTTAAAGAAGAATAATGGGAATAGGCTTGAATCGGGGTCTGGGAAGCCTGGTTTCTTCCCTGGCTCTCCCACTTGCTGTATGACCTTACATAGGTCATGAAACCTCTCTAGCCTCAGTTTCCTTTCCTATAAATGATAGTTTTAGAGTAGATGAGCTGCAAGGTCCCCTTCAGTGCTGCAATCTTTGACTCTATTTTATCAGAATTCTACACATTTTTTAAAAAGTGATTATTATATTTTATTTGAAATGAAAATTAACCTTTTCTGTTAAGTATAGTGTTAAAATTTAGGAACCGAGGGAAGCTGGATATGCACCCTGTTTGTATTGTTCTTATTTTGAACTGCTAAAAGCCTTCAGTTCTATTCCCCTAACCTAATCTCATACTCTAGAGTTTGCTAAACTTTCATCGAATTTTAATTGAACTGTTATAATTTGCCAGTTCAGAAAATTAATCTAGATATCTCACATGGTAGCATAATATATTGATTGCTTTGGATAAATAACACAAATGATTTTATTAATTTTCTTGAATTTTTTAATGTTTCATACTTAAGAAAATTCTGCTCACTATAAAAAAAAAACTCCCAAATATGGAGTTTGATTGGCGATATAATTCTTGTTTAAAGAAGGTCATGGTCAAATCAGAATGTTTCCAACATGCAAGTATTGTTTTACAAATTATTGCATTCAAAAATAGGGTCTTCGTCCATCTTCTGCTGAGCCAAATCACAACAAGAGAGAAGAGCTAATAAGTAATGGAGGAGAGCCAAGACTCCAGGAGCTGCCGTTCAGGAGAAACAAAATGAAGGAACAGGTTAAAAACAGTCTGATTCCAGGCCACCCTGAACTCATATCATTGTCTTTTGTATTGTAATGAGGTATTACTTTTAGTGTCTACAGGAAGTGCCTGACAGAGCGTAGTACACAAATACTTGCTGGGCACGCTCGCGTGCAGTGCCATGCTGAGGGTTTTAGTGCTACAGAAATACATATCTCACCTTCTCTGAGAATGCAACATAGCTAAATTCATAAGACTTTTTACCTTGGATTGATAAAGTAACTGCCATCAGCAAAAGTTTTGAATTTCGTATTAGTTCCCTAGAGCTGCCTTACAGGATAACTGAGTAGTTTAAAACAACAGAAATTTATTGTCTCACAGTTCTGGAGGCTGAAAGTCCAAAATCAAGGTGTCAGAGCTGCGCTCGCTTGCAGACTTGTAGGGGAACCCTTCTTTGCATATCTTAACTTCTGGTGGTTGTCAGCAACCTGGCAATCCTTGGCTTACAGCTGCATATCTCTATGCTCTGCCATTGTCACATGGCATTCTTCCTGTGAGTCTGCCTTCACATGGCCATCTTCTTAAAAGGACACCAGTCATACTGGATCAGGGGCCCACTCTACTCCAGTGTGACCTCATCTTAGCTAATTACATTTGTAATGACGCTCTCCAAATAAGGTCACATTCGGAGGTACAGAGCATTAGGACTCCAACATATCTTTTCTGGGGGGCAAAGTTCTACCCATAATAGGATTATATGTAAAAGTGGAGTATAAAAAGTAACTGTATGTTATTACCACATTTGGGATTCTGTGTAAAACTGAGATCACCCCAAGTCACCTTATCACTCACAGTGAGTGAAGTACCACAACTGAAATGGAAGGCGGACTGTCATCTTTAGGAGCAGCGGGTTTTCTAATACTGATTATATATCAAACATTTCAAATTGTGGCTGTATAGAGGTTATTTTGTTGTTTGCAAACATTTAAAATTTTTGGATTGGGATTGCTTTCCAGGAATATTGGAAGCAGTTAGAGGAAATACGCCAACAGTACCACAACGATATGAAGGAAATGAGAAGGAAGATGGGGAGTGAACTGGAGGTAAATACATTCATTCTTCAAAAGAGAGTATTGTTCCATTGATTCAGAGCTAACAAAATTGAGCAGGTATTAAAAGTAATGATCTTGTAGAAAAGATAACTTTTTATCATGCAAACTCTTTAATGTGAATGCTGTCAGATCTGATTGAAGCTGTGCATGGTTGTGGTTTAGTTGGGACTACACAGATGATGAGGATATCTGAGATTCTCAGGAATGGCGATTATTAAAAATGCTTGTTGATTGTCCTCATGAATCAGTCAATAACTGTCAAGCGAGCAGCTATACTACACTATAACTGGATTAGATGCAATAAGTTCACACCCACAAGGTAGGAAGAAAGACCAACATTTACTGAATTCAACTATTGGCATAGTCTCATAGACAGGGGAAAGGTTCTAAAGTCCATATTTGAGTGCAGTTGAGATAAATCTTGAAAATTCTTTAAAGGTTTCACATTGGAAACTCATTCTTTCATCTCTCAGATCACTGCTTTTTCAGTAGAATTCCCAATGAAATAGCTGGCTTGGGTTTGGAGATTACCTTATAGAAAAAGACACAGATATTTAAACACTAGTAACGCCCGCAGCGCCCGGGAATTCCCCTCCTGTGAGAGGCCTGTGGGCACTGAGATGACGAGACACAGCTGGGCTCCCATCTCATCTGCACTTGAGCCCACACTCATTGAATAAACCATCCACACTGCTGAAATTGATCTTTCTGTCCCCATCTCCTTCACCCCTGAGTGCCTACAGATGAAATGCAGGTGAAATGAGCATATGGTACAGTTCAGTTGTATGTGCCAAGCTCTTAACTAGAGCTTTCACATGCTTTATCTCATTTACATCCCCCCTTACAGAGAAGTTAAGTAACTCATCCACACAGGGCAGGCCAAATAAATACCTGATTCCAAAACCTCTACTCTTTCTAGCATATGCTCTTCTTCTCATAAATAGTTGGAAAGATAAGACACACATGTATGAAGCAATTTTTGAGTAAGATTGCATATAGTTAAGCTCTGTAAGTGCTCAGGAACAGGTTTTACGGAAGAAGGAAGATGGCGTCTCGATGGGGTCTGAGAGGGAGGAGAGTTTAGAGAGGCAGAGCCAGGGCGGAGGGCATTCTGAAAGAGCCCTGCGAAGGCTCAGCGGGAGGACTGGATGTGCTGGGAGCGGGTGGGCTGGAGGGGGTTCTTTCCAGAGCAGCAGCTTGGCTAACAGTAGGGAGCCTCGTACTGTCATCAATTTTATCTGTAAAGTAGGTCCGTGATGGGAAACCTGAGTCCAGGGAAGATGGAGAGTGGACATTTCTTCAGAGACCAGGAAAGCAGCACTTGGGGAATTGGGGAATACCAAGGCAGCCGTAGGGAAAAGGAGCCATCAAGAGCTTCACCCAGCCACTGCCATTGGTTGTCCCTCGACCGGCAGGTGGAGAGCATTTCCTCACTAGATCCCATTCACACCTGGGCTGAGGGGCATCAGGCAGCCTTCAGAATGGATGCAGAGCCAATATTGTTGACTATGTATACTTTGTGTTCAAGGAGGACTCAAATACAAGGAATAAAACCTATCTGGTGAAGAAGAGTAACCTGCCCATCTCCCAAGAGGCACCTGAGGAAGAAGGACCTGGGCAGGTGATGGTTATCGTTAGATGTTTATGTGTATCCCAATGAGTTTTCCCTAGCCTGGTGATTCTTACCCCTCACAGCACAGTATAATTATGTGGGGGGAAATTTTAAAAACTCAAATGCCTAGATTTTGCCCCAGATGGTCTGCGGTGGGGCCCAGGCACCCTGTTTTCAGAAACTGGCTGGGCGATTTAGTGTGTGATCAAGTTTCAGAACTGCTCTCGTGACCATGTGAAAATTCTGCTTTCTGGATGGTGTTTGAATCAGAGTCTCAGACACATTGCTCAGAAAATCTGATGTTTAACTTCCCTTCTCTTTCAACCTTAAACATTTTTGGCCAGAGTGGAAAACTGGGCAGAGCTGAGTTATCAGTGGCTCTTGCGGGACATTTTTTTTTCCCTTCTGGGAGGCCTTTCATATTTATCTTCAAGGTGCTTCAAAGGCTTGAGTAAGGCAAGGGAGAGGAACCAGTACTGCATGAAGGCGGAAAGGCCTCCCTGAAAGATCCTGGGACCTTCACATTGATGCCAGAGAGATCTAAAGTGGACTGAGGTTGAATTTCCACCCAGTGGGGTGGATGGGGCTTTAGGAGTCTAAATAGTTGTATTTGAAGGAAAATAAAGCAGTGTGATATTTCTTGTACAATTGAGACAACCGATTATATAATCAAATCAGACAACCAACTTCACAAATATAATAAGATACATATGCCACAGTCCTGTTTCAGAGTTCATAATATTTCAAGGCAGAAAAGCACCTTTCTTGAGGTTGCAAGGCAAACAACTAATAATGATTCAAACTGACACATGCTCTATGTGAAGTATATACAAAGACAGTGGAAATACAGATGAGGCAGTAATTGATTCTAAGGAATGGATGATAGAGACGTAATGTTTAGTGGTGGAGGGAAGAGGGCATTAAACACACACACACACACACACACACACACACACGGGATAGTACCATTTCCTAATATGAGGCAGAGTGGAGAGTGAACCTGTGGTGGGGGACAATGAAGAGTTCCATTTCGGACATGTTGGTCAGAGAAGATCTGAGATTGGGAACCTGCTGCAGAGCCTCTGCCCTGCTGCTCCCTCTGATGGAACATGCTTTCCCCAGACCTTCATATGCCAAGGTCCAGCATCATTCCAGGGCTTAAAGCAAGTGCCAAATAGGCTTTTCCTGCATTGCTCTCACCCCCTACTCTATGCTGTTACCCTATTTTATTTTTATAGCACTTAACACTTTCCGAAATTACATTGTTACTTTGTTAATTCATTTATTACCTATCTTAGTCCAATAAAATGTTAAGTTCCATGTCAGCAGAGACCTTGCAGCCACAGTCATTGCACTAGCCCATTGGACATTGTCTGGCCATAGCGGGTGCTCAATATGGATTTTTGGAATGGCTGTTAAAGTGAAAATGATGCCAAGCAGGCCGTGGAATATGCAAACTTGAAGCTCAGAGGGGAGGAAAGATCAAACCCGAAGATACATGTTTAAGAGTCATTGCATAAAGATGGCTTTTAAACCCATAGGACTTACTGAGACCCCCTTGTATTGAGGAAGAAAGGGGCAGATAGCTCAGGCCTGAACCCTGAGAAAGCTCAGCATTTGAACTTCACCTCTCAACTGTTTTTTGAAATTCTTGTCATCTATTTTTGCAATCTCCTTTTGTTCCTTTTTGAAATTGCCTATCGAGTTTTAGAGCCCTCTTCTTTATGCTGTCAAGAGCTGTGTACTTTTCTTGTTTTCCTGGTTAAGATAATAAACCTCTTAAAAAAAGGATCCTGTAGTTAAAATTACGTTCTTGAATTAAATTAGGTTATATTGGACTAGACTGGGGTGATAAGCGTTGTCTGTCACATTATAGAATTGTACCTATTGCAATGCTAATGTTAACTATATTGATGTTTTGAGTTAATGGACACTGTCCCCAAGTTTTAGTGAATCATTATTAAAGCCATGTTTTTATTCTCAAATCAATTATCAGATTCAATCCAGAAATCAAATGATGTAAACATACCATACTGTGAAATCAGGGGTTCTAAAAATATAATTGTTTGATCAATATTAAATGCTGTGTTTTAATTTTTTTCTAAACTTTCAGGATATTGAAAGAGACTTGAAACAAATTAGACTTCAGAACATAAAGGAAAGTAAAATTTCAAAGCAAAAATATAAGGTAATAAACATTTGTCTTTCAGTTTCATATTAAAAAGCTGGCTAGGGGTTCATACCTTGCAATCTGGGTTGACTACAAGATTCCCCCCGCTACTATTTTATGGAATTGCTTTATTTTATGATGTTAGACTAGTGGTTTTATGTGTCTATAATGTCAAATAGGAAGTTATAATTTTAAGATTTTTATTGCATTGCTAAACTAAGATTGTTTTCTTGCTTTTTTTCTAGAGAGGGGTAAAGTTTGAAATTAATTTAGATAAATGTATTTCTGATGAAAATACCCTCAAAGAGGAAGAGGTATGTCATTAAGTATATATTTTCATTAGTAGGCATGAGAAAATGAGTGTCTTAGAAGCATGTTTCATGAAGTTTTTCCGTAGGGACTAGGGATAATTTTTTTCCTCCCATTCTTTTTAAATTGAGATTATTCTCTTAAATGGATTATTCCAATTTAATTCATTTTTCTTTTATAAAGAATCTATTTCCTCACAATATTAACTTTTAATCATAGCAAAATTAAAATAGAAGACATAATACATATTCGACAAGTACTGTCATTACCTAAAAAATCGAGCAGGTACCCTGAAACCATGCTCATTTATTTTAGGTCTTAGTTATTAATAACTTTGTACAGGTCATTGGGTGAATCTCAGTTATGCCTTTGGGCTGTCATTGATACAGCAATAAATGCAAGATCACAGTAAACTCAAACCTTGTTTTATTACTTGAGTTCAACATCTTTTTTAATCCCACTTTTTATCAGACCTACTAACAAATATCAAAATTAACTGATTTGTGTTTCCATTTAACCCTCTATAAACTTGCCTTTTAAATTACCAAAAGTATGTGTATTTACATGTTCTATATCACATCTGATACTCAATTTCTTTCTTTCATATTCTTCATTAGCTTAAAACTTTTTAACGTTATCATTTCTTTCAGGTGTGTGTGTGCTTGTGTGTGTGTGCGTGTGTGTGTGTGTAGTGAAGGACCAGTTCTTTTTTTAAAAAAAAAAAAGACTTCATGTTTTGTAGCAGTCACGGCAAAATTGAGCAGAAGTTGCAGATTTCCCATGTTCTCCTGCCCCCCTCATGTACACAGCCTTCCCCACCGTCACCACCCTCCACCAGATTGGAACATTTGTTACAACTGATGATCCTACACTGACACATTGTTATCACCCAAAGTCCACAGCTTACATCAGGGTTCACTCTTGGTGATGTACATTCTGTGGGTTTTGACAAATGTATAGTGACACGCATCCACCATTACAGTATCATGCCGAGCACTTTCACTGCTGCAAAAATCCTCTGTGCTCCACCTGTCTTTCAGATTTTCACTAGCATTTTGCTACGTTAGACTTTAATAGAGTGGTGATAGTTAGCGCTCACCTCTACTTAACCGTTAGTCTCGAAGTGTCTCAGAGATATGAATATCAGAGAGGAGCAGTTATGGGACCATTTCTGGGTTGGAATCTGAGGAGTGCTACATCCATAGTGCTTCTGTGAAGAGAGGCTCTAAAGTTGGCCTGCTAGAATAAAAGAATACAGTCGAGAAAGTTTTATCTCCCAGAGTGTTCATCTTTTATTATTCTATGCTTCAGTGTGCTTGAGACAGAGTGATCATTTTTGTGTTGATTGTAGAGTATTAGGAGCGGTTTTAGGGACCCATCTGATTAGGAATGTCGTATACTAACAACAGTGTGTGGAGGAAATAACCTTGGGAATTCTGTAGAATGAACCATAGTAGAACGATATTAAAGACAGGAAGTCTGGATAAAATTAAGTTGCCATATATCAGTACTGACAAGGAAAATAAATGAAAACATTTTTGTTTCTATCTTGTTCCAACATAGTTCCACCTTTAAAATTCCACTGATTTATTTGTTTAATATACATACTTTGAATACTTGCCATATATTTTGGTAAATGTTATTACTGGGAAAAGAAATTTTTAAAATTCCTTCACCCCCGTCCCCCCAACCACAATATAGCTTACTTCTCATGAAACACCTGGAATTGCTTTACGCCAGGAAACTTTGACCTTTGAGGACAGCCTGAAGCTTAAGGAAAATAAATGTATAAAGGAGTATGAGGATTATACAGACGAAGCATTTGAAAAACTCTGTGGCTCAGAAGCAGGTACGTATATCTTGAAGGTTGTACATGAGAAGGAACTGTTTTATCGGCAATCCATCTTAAACTATCTCCCACAACTCCACTGTCACCTGTCCCCGTTGCTCTCCCTGAGCTGGGCAGAGACCTGGCTCCTCTGCTTCTGCCCACCCCCATGGGGTTCGTGCTCCCTGACACTCAGCCCTCCTCTCTTGCTCCATTCACAGTCTCCTTGGGCAGTTTCACCTGCTCCCTCAACTTCAGTTTCTCCCAGCTGGGAGCTCCACATCTATCTGCTGGAAAGCTCCCTGGACAAGTCCCACTAGCATGTCAGACTCAACACGTGTGCAGTCAAGCTTCTGATCTCTTCCTCCCCAGTGACCCTTTGCTTCGGGTAACACCTTGCCCAGGCTGACAGTTACTGCTGCTCAGGGTGGTTTCCGTTCCGAAGTGTCTCTTGAGTCTCCCTCCTCCTCCTTCATTCTCTCTGCCACTAGTTTAGGGCCCTGTTGTCCCTCAGCATCCGTTTCCTCTTAGGATCAGGGGATGATAGCACCTACTACACAGGCTTACTGTGAGGACTAAAGTGAAATTTGGTGTATAAAGTACCTGAGACATGCTAGGTGATTAACACATGCTATTCCTGTATTTTCCTTTTCCCTCACTGAATTGCCTACATGTCCTCCTTTTTGCTAGCATTTCCCTTTCATTCCCTAAATGATTGTTAGAGTTAGCTTATATTATTACCCTGCTCAAACTTTTTTTTTTTGATAATGCCTGCAGGATACAGTCCATTCCACACAATATCACATTTGACACTGAGTGGCCTGACCCTGTGGTGATCTTCCTTTATTACCCTAGAACCCCTTCTTTCCTTCCACAGTGATGGGAGCCGCACGTAGCTAGGTGAGCATTTACATACCCTGGCTTGGCTCAGCTTTCGCTTCCTGTAATAATACACTTTGCCTCATTTACATCTAGAAGAATCTTTATTCAATTCAGCAGGCATTTTATTGATAATCTCCCCGGTGCCACATATTGTGCTAGGTGGTAGGAAATCTCAAAGATGAACAAAACCTCAAAATCACAGAAGTGTAATCCAAAGAAAGGCACAAAACGTGTGTTCTGAGCCCCAAATGCTGATCATTGTTGGAGTGTGAGCTGGCTAGAGACTCAGAGAGGTAGCTACTCCAGTACAGCTTGACATGCCAAGGAGCTTGGCCTTATCCTTTGTGGTGACTTTCAGTAAAGGGAGTTAAATATTATTTGTGATGGAGAAAAATCACACTGGCTGTATAGTTTGAAGGATGCTGTGGAGGAATGAGACTGAAGGCAGGTGAATAGTCTAGGTGGGAAATGACAGGTACACGAGCCAGAGCGATGCAGTGAGACTAGACACGGAGTATGAACCACTGAGTATGGGGCTTGAGGAAAGGAAGAGGGTCAAGGATCCTCCCAGTTTTCTAGTTCATCTGAATGAAGCTTTCACCAACCAAATAGGTATATACAGACATACCTCAGAGATATAGCGGGTTTGCTTCCACACCGCCACAGTAAAGCCAATATCACAATAAAGCAAGTCACAAGAATTTTTTGGTTTCCTAGTGCACATAAAAGTTATTCATTGAAAATACTTTATTGCTAAACAATGCTGACCGTCATCTGAGCATTCAGCGAGTCATAATCTTGTTGCTGGTGGAGGGCCTTGCTTCAGTATTGATGGCTGCTTACTGATCAAGGTGGTGGTTGCTGAAGGCTAGGGGAGCTGTGGTAATTTCTTAAAATAAGACAGCAATGAAATTTGCCACATCAATTGACTTTTCCTTTCACAAACAATTTCTCTGTAGCATGTGATGCTGTTTGATACTATTTTACCCACAGCAGAACTTCTTTCAAAATTGGAGTCAATCCTTTCAAACCCTGCCACTGTTTTGTCAGTTCAGGTTAGGAAATATCTTAGATCTTGTGTTGTCATTTCAACAATATTCACAGCATCTTCACTAGGAGTAGATTCCATCTCAAGAAACTACTTTCTTTGCTCATCCATAAGAAGCAGCTTCTCATCTGTTACAGTTTTATCACGAGATTTCAGCAATTTAGTCCGATCTTCAGGATCCACTTCTAATTCTCGTTCTTTGACTATTTCCACCATATCTGCAGGTACTTCCTCCACTGATGTCTTGAATCCCTCAAAGTCATTTACCTGAAACTAATATATTGTATACCAACTATACTTAAATTTTAAAATATCACTGATTACACATCACCATAACAAATAAAATAACAAGGAAAAAATTTGAGATATTGCATGAATTACGAAATATGACAGAGACATGAAGTGAGCAAATGCTGTTGGAAAAATGGCACTGATAGACTTGCTTGAACTAGGGTTGCCACAAACTTTCAGTTTATTAAAAAAATGCAGTATCTGCAAAGCACAATGAAGCAAAGTACAATAAAACTAGGTATGCCCGTGTATCATATAGAGCAAGACCAGTAGAGATAATGTAATGATGTAATTATGGAACATATTGAAGCTCAAGAGCATCAGCTGGAGACAGTTAGAAGACACAAGCTGTCTAAGGCGCAAGCCCCGAGGCAAATTGGGGCTTCTTTAGCATATACACAGTATGTCAACTTTGGTAATGGTTGGAAATACCTAAGCAGAGGGACTAGAGTGAGAAGAAAATGGAGCTTAGGACAGACCCTAGTTTAGACAAGTTTTGAGAGAATCAGGAGAGTGAAGACAAAGAAGGAGAGCAAGTTCTAGAAGGAGGTGCAGGGGTTGGCAGCATTAACTGGAAGAGAGAGGCTCAGTGAGGCAGGAGTGAGGCAGGCGTGGGGTGTGGCCATCTGGAACCCTCAGTGCCTCAGTGACAGCAGTTCAGTGAAAGGGTGTGTCCGAAAGTTACTCTTCACCTGGATTTGCTGGGAGGAGGGGAGACTAGGTCAAATGTCTCAAAAGGCATAGCTGCTTTTTTTTTTAGATTAAAAAAAATCTTTATTAGTCTAATAGTTTGATATGAACAATTTTCCTATATGTTTATTGACCATCTATATTTCTCTTGTAAATTATGTGCTCATATCTTGTATTTACTTTTCTACTGAAAATGGCATGTTTGTTTTTTCTTTATAAGACATTTAAATTAAACCTTTGCCTGTAATATGTATTGCAAGTATTTCTCCCAGTTGGTCTTTAGATTTCATTTACTGTTCCAATAGCAAATGAGTGCGTGTGTGCATGTGTGTGCATACATATAACTTAGGGAGAAATTTTACAAGAATTGTGCAGCATATATGAAGAAAGCTATAAAACAAAGGTCTTTAAAGACCATTTGAATAAATGGCGAGAAATAACGTTGTTATATATTGGAAGTAAAGTATTCTTTCCAAATATCTGGATTTTGGGGTATTTTCAGTCAAAAGCACCATAGGATTTTTTTCTGGTGTGAGGAGATCTTGGCAGATTGGAGAATCTTTGGAGATTCTTAACTAGCCAAAAAATTTAGAAAAGAAGAGCAGTGCAGGAACATTTACCCTTCTAAATGACAAAACATATAAATTATAGTCATTAAAACAATTTGATACTAGCACCAAAATAGATAACATAGTGGGGGAAAAAAGATAGATTAGGAACACACATTTTTTTGGACAGGAAAGAACTAGTTATTTGAAATATACAGAAAAAAACTCATAGAATAAATTAGTAATAGATTCAATTTTAACAGTGAAAAGCTTTGGTAAGGCAAATAATACTAGCTCCTAGAATTGTCACTTTCAATAGTAATAGGGTAAATAATCATAAATGTCCACAAAAATTTAACCACAAATAAGTATGTTATAATATTATTTATATTAAAGAAAAATCTCTAGCAACCTAAAAATCTAGCAAAAAGGAATTATTTAAATTATAATACATGAAACAGAATACTATGTTTAATTTAAAATGGTTATATGAAAGACTAACAATCTGGATGTAATATGTTGTTAGTCAAAAACAAGTTATGAAAGGGTGTGTAGTATGTGACTCATTTTTTGTTTCAAAACAAAGCAAGAACTATATGCAGGGGAAATTTTTTGAAATTTTAGTAGTCTCTGGACAGTGGGTTTATGGGTGATTTTTACTTTCTTTGTTTCTGATTTTTAAATTTCCTATAATGAAATATGGAGAAGGATAACACAAATTATTTTAAAAATTGAGATAATGGAATAGAATGAATTTCTGTGGGAACTGACTAAAGTAAAAATTCTCATAAAATGCCTCAAGGATTTGTCCATTTGTGTTCCTAATATTTCTTTAGCATTTAAATATTTTGGCTAGTCAATCAAATGTTATTAATAAAAGTGAAACCATTTTAAACCTGTTTATAATATCAGTCTTATAAATATGACCTATGCTTTAGTCCATCCAGGCTGCTGCAGCAAAATATCATTAACTGGGTGATTTATAAACAACAAACATTTATTTCTCACAGTTCTGTAAGGCTAGAAAGTCTAAGATCATGGTGCTGGTAGGTTTGGTGTCTAGCGAGGGCCCGATTCCACCTTTTGGCTGTGTCTTCACACAGCAGAAAGGATGAGGGAGCTCTCCATGGCTCTTTTTTTAAAAATTTTTTTATGCCTACTACCTGGTCTTCCTAGGGGGTCTCCCATCCAAGTACTAACCAGGCCCCACCCTGCTTAGCTTCCGAAGTCAGACATTGGGCTTGTTTAGGGTGGCATGGCCGTAGACCATGGACTGTGGCTCCACTGGAGTGTGAACCCAGAACCTTCCTGTGTGTAAAGCAGACATGCTAACTGCTACACTATGGAAAGACGTCCTCTGTGGCTTCTTTAAGGGCACTAATCCCATTCATGAGGGCTCTATTCTCGGGATCTAATCACCTTCCAAAGGCCCCACCTCCTAACATTAGATTTCAACATATAATATTCTGGGGAAACACAAAGGGTCCACAGCAGTCTATATTAGAATGACGGTGGTGATTTCTCTTTTTTGAATATACCAGCTGATGGACTGTCTCCAGATTTCCTAAGAACTGTTTATTGCAATTAGTCATACTTTGGCTGCTTTTAAATTAATGAGTTATTTTGTTATACCCAGAGCTGTTCATTGAGGATGCTGCTGCAGAAAACAGGAGACAGTGGGACGCGGGAGCGCCTCAGACTCTGCTGCAGATGATGGCAGCGGCTGATGTCTCCTCCATCTGCTCCACCAGGCCTGAGGGTGAGTTTCCATCAGTGGGCATAAAACTCCAGCGAGAGGAGACCGAGGCCCCAAATGCAGCTCGTGCTTACCCTGACCTGATGGTTTTCACTTTTCAGTACAATCTCTATAGACTTGGTATCAAATATCTTCCAAAGATATCGTTTTGGTTCCTCCCCTACCTCCAGAGAATGCCTGCTAATGATCTTAGACAACTGAGAATGTAAAAGAGGAAAGATCTAGAATCCCTCCTTCCTCACAGTGAGAAAATGTACAGGGAAGGGTAGTCGACTTAATTTGCCTTCAAATGCTAGTTCAGTAACTTCCTTGCAATTTCTTGGAGAGTTGGTTTTTTTAAATCACTAAAATTGGAATTAACACAATAGCTATCCCACAAGATGTAGGGAGGTAACAGTGCAAAGATACATATAAAATGGCTTGTAAACCAATGTGTAAATGTAAGGAATATTTAGTATGTGATGAAATTTTCAGTCTAAATTCTTTTATTTACTTTTGAGCTTCTGGCACAGCCTTTCCTGAGGAGTGGTTTACGACATCCAATTGTCACCTTTATAGGGAGTGAAGATTTTTATTACTTATTTCCTATGTTTCTCCTGTTAACATGGGATGGGGGAGAGCTAAAATTTATACCCATGTAATAAGTCGAAATATGTAAGTATATCACTGAAATTAGTAATTATAAGTGCGTAAATTGATTTATATTTATACTATTACAAAACACCAACAGCATCAAACTTGTGAGAAAGGGCTTGCAAATGTAGTACAATTTAATCCAATGAATCAATAAAAGGGGAAAGCTAATTTTAAAAGAAGCAAATAGAATACAAATTTTAACACATCAAAATCGCCAGCTTACAGATCGAAAAGTGACTCTCTCACCTATCAGCTACATGACAGTAAGGCACTAAACTTTTCTATAAGTTTTCTTACTAATAAAATGAGTGGTGGAATGAGGTTCCCTCCAAGGTTCTAACATTCTGTGATTTTATAAAAACTTGAACAAAGAAGCATTTTTATTTTCAATAACACACTCTCCTCTTCAGATGGCCAAGTGAAGGTGATCAAAAGTGTTCCGGAAAATAGGAAACAGTGGCGGCACGAAGCTCCAGGAACTTTAATGAGTGTTTTGGCGGCAGCACATCTCACAAGTAGCTCATTTTCTGCCAGAGAGGAAGAATTTGGTATGTAGTTTATTTTTAAGAACATAACCAATCCCCTGAGGAATTTTGTCAAACACTTGTAAATGCTAAAAGGGGATAAAAATACCTTCAGCCTGAAGAAAAAATCGGGAAGATGCCTAAGCCTTTGCAGAAGCTGATTTGCTTTGTCCAAGCCCGTTCCAAATGGCATTAATGAAAGACTTGAACTTCTGAGACGAGTGGGGTAATTTTGTTCGATGTGATCAGCTGACAGCTGATGACAAGTGAAGTAAGTAGGAGTGGTGGGTTTGTAGATGATGAGCTAGTATTGCTTAGCTCTACCTGACAGAGTGGTTTTTTTCTGACATTATTCAGTGGACTCAAATTAAGACCCTATGGGTGATAAAAACACATCTCAACGTAGTGTTTTGGCTTTTGGGTTGTTTTTTTTTTTTTTGCCTCCATTTTTTAGCAAGATTATTTTTATGTTTACTTCAGGGAAATCAATTGATTTTCTAAAGTTAGAGGGAATTCATACCACAGTGGGGATTTGTCCTCTATCAGGTTTGCAAGTGTGAACTGCTACAAGAAAAGTTATTGTGACTGGCAGGTGTCAAACGGAGAGCATCTGCACAGGTGGGAGGTCTGGGACCTGGTGTTGCTGAGATGCAAGGCTGAGGCAGCAGGGAGGCATAGAGACAAACTAGATAGTAACAGAGGCTGATAAACATAAAGTTAAAGAACAGTACAAAAATATATACAACGCTAAGCATAATGCAAGAGAGTTACCTGATTATTCTGCCAGCTTGTGAAGTCCAAATTTCACAGTCTTTGGGAAAACTGTGTGAAAAGTTGAATCTTAAACAATGTACAGGATTTGACTGAGACAAGAAGAAAGGACATTTCAGGTGGGGAGGACTTGTGGATACACAGGCCTGTGTTGGTGACTGCAAAAACCAGTTTGACTAAAATCTAGGAGTAGTAGATGGGGCCAGAGTCCCCAAGTATGTGAAGTCCTTCAGTATTATGGCTTATCTCAGTTGACATAACTGCTGTTTAAAACTTAAGAGAAAGAAAGAGAGAGACAGAGAGAGAGAGAGAGCGCGAGCGAGCGAGAGAAAACATACTGCCTTTGAAGATCTCTTTCCAGGACCTTCAAACCACAAACTGCAGTTTAATTGTCTGCTTGTCTGCTCCCTTCCCTTCTGTCCTGGGTAAAAGTACTGTCTCTGAGTGAGGCTTGAGGTGGCCAGAGGAATCTTTAGGCAGGTCTGGCTTGGCCTGGAAACCAAGGATTGGGGCCCCAGGCCTGTAGGAGGGCTAGTTCCCATCTTTCATGACATTGGGATGGAGACATACTTAGTGGCTGTGATGTCTCTTTTTGTGTTTGGCCCTGTGATTCTTGGTGTCGACATAAGAAACGTCCAAACCTGTAGAGAATTTTTACGAGGTTATTTGAGTTAAGATGACCACAATTGCATGGAAACAAAATCTCAATGGATTGAGAAAATGCTCCGAAGAATGGCAGTTTTGCAGCTTATTTTACACGTGAGAATCAAAGGAGGAGATGTAAGGAAGGTTACATGAAATCATTGGTGGTAATTAAGTGGGCGGGATAGAGTAAAACAGAGAAATCTCTGGGATTGTATAAAAAGTAAGAGAGAGAGACCCATACTTCTTTTCATTGGTGGGTACAGGACAGTTAATAATTAACATTTGCAGCACATAGAGATGGTATTTGGGGAGCAAGATAACAATGAGGGGTTCTATGGGCTAATGCTCTGGTGGTAGGTGTGCCCTGAGGTGCCTGAAAAAGGAAATTACTCTGACACTTCAAAGGTATGCTACCTTAGATGCAAAAAGATAATAGGTAGCTCACTTAAAGTAAAGATTGACCTTTGTCAAGGAAGCTACAGTTCTAGGACTTGACTACCCACCATGACTCACTTTTAGTTAGGAATTTTTATGTTCAACCCTATATGACTACTTTCAGTCTCTGAGTTGATAAGGCCCACCGTCCAGGCCTTCCCTGAGCTTTTCCGGTTTAGTATGTGTCAACTTTTTCTGTCCACATTGGAGAGAGTCATAGAAAACTCTTATTTTGATCTGTCCTGCTAAATTGATTAATTCATTAACTTATTGTATTTTCACATGGATAGTTTTACATTAGGCATATACGAGCAATTTATCTAACAGGTGGGATTAGAAATAGGAACTTGCCTCGAAAGGTGGCATTAAAGCAAAGCGCAGGTATCTTCTGTTGTAACCTACTGACATCCTCTCCCATTCCAGCTCAGCTTTGATTTTCCAGCCTCTAATTCTTTTGTTGGCCTCATCTTTCCTATCTGTGCAGCAATCTTGACTTCCTGTCCCTCATCATCTTTTCTTCCTTCAGCTCAGATAATCGTCCTAAAATAGACCAAGTCTTTTCTTGACTTAAAATCTTGCAGAAGATCCCCGCTAACCCTCAGGATAAAGTACAGACTCTTCAGACTCTGAGCACTTTGAAGATCAGATGGCCCCTCCCAGCCTGGCCTGTCCCAATGCCAAAGCTGCTAGCCCTTCTCCATTAGCAAGTATTCCTCCCTCAGTTCAGAATGAATGCCACCTCCCTCCCTTTGCCAAAATCCCTCCTGTAAGATTTCAGTCTAATACAAACACCCTCCATTTCTGTCATTGCTTTATTTTTTTTAATTAAATTTTTTTTCTTAATTTATGTGTCATTATGTTTTATTGGCAGTTACCCTTCTCTCCTTACTTTTCCCTTATTACCAAATAGGGCTTTGCAAAGGGGTCTGGAATATAGTAGATTTTTACTAAGTGTTTTTTGAATAAATGAGTGAAAGAGCTTGCAACTTGATTAATATGCTTCTCTTTAATCCAAAAAATTCTAATAAGTCTTTAAGTTTCTCTACTGTCTTTCCTCTTTTAGCTGCCTCTGACAATTACACATTTATTCAGTCTCACACTCAAATTCATTTACATTCAAATATTTGTTAAATGCATGAAATACCAACACTTTATTATTGTATTTATCATTTAAGTGCAGGTCATAAAAAGGTGCAGTAGTGATTTTATTGTGAACGTTTAGTGATTGCTATGAACTGGGTCTCACACCACTGCCTGTGTGCCATGGATAAGGAACCACTGTTTTAGGTGATTGGGAAAATATATGGACATGTTTCCCTTGTAATCCTCTAGGTTTGATATCCCACAAGACAATGATTCTCTGATCATAAAAAGAAAGGTCACTTTAATTTCTTGTTTAATATCTTTCTTCCTCACTCTAAGCTTATGAGAGCATTGTCTTGCTCACCACCCCACTTTGCCTTTCAGTGACTACTTGTTATAGTTGGAGTGATCTAAAATCTGTCGTTGCCCCTGTGGCACTGAGGGGTCCTTGGTTCTTTTCGCCAATGCAGTAAAAATTACAGATCAGTGAGATTTAGGAAAAGTAAGATATATTGAAAGTCCATTTCAAGAAAGAAACAGGTTATGCCAAAGAAGTCTGTAGCCTCAGGGAAGTGGGAAGGTCTGTATTATATAGTACGGTTGTGATGGGAGGTTACAAGGGTGGTGCTAGATGATTGGCATGTGAAGTCATTTTGATTGACATTAATTAACCTTTTGCCTACTGTGCATGTGGTTACCAGAATTTCAGGCTGTTGTAATTATATTCATGAACTTCTGGGCATATGCATGATATTATAATGATGGTAAAATGAGGCTAAGGCACTTGTGGTCAGACCAAACCAGGGGCTAATGGCTTTTCACTCTTTCGTGCCTCAGGATATAGGGATAATTTATAGCCATAAAATGGGTGTTTTAGAGAGGTTCTAAGGTAGGTCTTTGGGTGTGTCCTTTATTCCCCATTCACTCATATCTACCTAACTACCTGACTAATAGTCTGGTATAGTATCTAGAACTTAGTAGGTGGCCATAGTCTTGGTGAATGAACGTACAGCCATAGGACATTTTTACCATTACTTTTGCAAAGGCATATGCTTGCCAATATTTGTATTACTATCAAATTGGATAGAGAAATTACATTAAAAATAATTCTTACGGCTGTAAAGAGTCTATAAAATGACTTTATGCATGTGTAAATTTTAATAACTTTGCTTTTAAGAATAAGTGATTTGTCATACATTTAAGCATTATTCATATAGCCTTCATCACACAGTCTTTTTACGCCTACAGCACCTGGTCTTCCTAGGTGGTCTCCCATCCAAGGAAAGTACTAACCAGGCCCGACCCTGCTTAGCTTCCGAGATCAGATGGGATCAGGCTTGTTCAGGGTGGCCATAGACTAAACAGTCTTTTTAAAATGAGGTTTTCTCAAATGTTTAATTTGTCCTACTTTTAAAAGTTTAAAATAGCAAGACTTTCTAAAATCCTTTTGAATGAATCTTACTAGTAAAAGCTATACTACTTAAATAAACACAAGTTTTTTTTTTTTTTTTACATGTACATAATTAATTCAGGGCAGTAAGTTTGTTTATAGTTTAACCACTCCAAATGAATCTTTGGTGGGAAGGTAACCTCCATTTTTCTTGTATATAAGTTTTCAGACCACATAGTTGCCTTGGTAACAACAAAGTTGCATATCCTAATAACAGCTAATTTACATTTCTATAGTTAGCCATTCGTTCTTTCTTGTATCCTGTTAAACAAGAACAAGAACCTCCTAAAATTATCTTTCCAAAACAAGAAAACAAAAACTATCAGATTCCCACACCAAGTGGAATACTCAGGCTACTTCTAATTAGCCAGACTACCTCATCGAAGAGATATATCAGTCTACTTCATTAATTTTATGCACTTTAGGAAACAATATGGGCAATGGTTTTAAATGAAACTTATGTTGATTAAAAATAGGTACTAACATTTAATTACATTGTGGTGAAATTTCCACTTGCAGGTGTATACATAAATAGCCATGTAATAGTTTACAAAAAAAAAAAAAAAAAGCCACACTTTGCTTTTAATTCCACTTTTGGAGAAAAATTCCTATTTCAAATCCCAACGTCTTAAATAAATTTCTAATTTATGCCTAATATAACATTGTCCATGTAAAAATATAGTAAGTTCATGAATTAATTTCCTTACAACAATGGAAAGAGAGAGAGGATATACATAACCAAAATAGCACATAAATTGGGAGGTGGTAAATGTAGTTAGAATATTTTGCATTTACATATTGTTTGAGAAGTGGCAAAAGTATTAAATTACATTATATTTTAAGATGTCAAAAATGCATTTAGTCATATTTAGGGTAAATACTATATTACAGTAAAGTAATATGTAATATACAAACAGAAGAAAAAATTGAGATTATAATAAATACTTAATCCAGAAAGTAGCAGGAAAGAGAAAAAGGGACATGGGATGATGAGTCAAATAGAAAACAAATAGTAAGATGGTAAATTTAAACTCAAGTATATAAAAAATTACACTAGATGTGTGTGGATTAAAGACTCCAGTTAAAAGACAGTTTCAAATTGGATTAAAAAAAAAACAAGACAACTATACGCTGCTTTAAAATGATACTCTTTAAATATAAGTATATAGAAAGGTGGAAGGCAAATAGAAGGAAAAAATATAACATGCAAACACTAAAAGAAAATTCATTTTAAGAGCAGTAGCATAACTATAAATACTTTTTATAGTGAAAAAAGTGTCAATACATAAGAAAGATATAATGATCTTAAATTTTTATATACCTAATAACAAAACGTAAAACATATAAAGCATAAGTTGACAGATCTATAGGAGAAATAAGCAAATCCACTACATAGCGGGAAAATGTAACATCCTTTCTCAGTATTTGATTGGACAGATAAAATCATTAAGGATGTAGAAGATTTGAACAACAGGATTAATAAACTTGACATGATTGACATATTTAGAACATTACACCCAATTGTGGCAGAAAATATCTTCTTTTCAAGATCACACGAAACGTTTACCAGTATTTTTCAAAGGGGGACCATAAAGTTTTATTTCAGCAAATTTTCATCTCATTTAATACCCAGGCCACATTCGAATTTCCCCAGTCATCCCAAAAACGTCCTTTGCATATGATAGTCTAAAGTAGTATCCTCTCAAGGACCAATTTTTTATGTGATTAATATTTCACCTGTCTTTTAAATTAGCACAGCTCTCCCTTCCCACCCCTTTCTTCATGACAGTGATTTGTTGAAGGTATTACCATGTTGTCCTACAGAATGATCCATCTTCTAGATTTGTCTCGTTTTTTGTTTTACAAATAAACGTATATCTCTTATATATTTTTTGTAAACTGAAAATTATATCTAAAGTTTGATGGTTTGAAGTTAAATATTTTCTTGCTAAAATATATTCTAGGTGATGTTGTATACTTTATATTGCATCAGAGCAGAAGACACATGTCTTGTTAACCCACCATTAGTAAGGCTAAGACTGACTACTGATTAAAGGAGGTGCTAGACTAATAGCTTCCAGTTTACAATTATATTTTACCTCTTAAGACTAGAATGCAATCTGTGTAGTGTTACTTTGGCACTATACAAATCCCCATCAACCATTCACTTAATGGTTTTAACATCAATTAATAATTCTTGTCTGAGGCAATTATTTCCATAGTATTTGTGAAATAATATTTTTCAAATTCAATCAATATATTAAATCTGTAGATAATCAAATATAGAAATCTTTTCCTTTGTGTGTATTCTTAGGGTGCTTAAAATGGCTTTCCCAGCCTGAAATCTGAAAAAATATTCACTTTTATTATCTAGTCCTTTTCTGTTTTCTTTTTTCACAATTCAATCTTTAATCCTTTGGTATTTATTTTGGTATATAGTATAATGTAGAGGTGAACTTTAATTTTTTTCTGCAAATAGCCAATTTTCCAAAACTATTTATTGACTAATAGATTTTCTTATTGGCTTTAAATTCATTTTACTACACACACACACACACACACACACACACACTTGGATTCATTTCTAGGCTGTTCATTCTCTATTGATACATAAATGTAATTCCCTACA
>NW_006434120.1:1343077-1360694 GCF_000325575.1 Pteropus alecto
TACACCTGTGTCATTATTTGATTTTTCTTTTAGGATTTTTGTTTTTACTATGATAGTATAAATTTCCTCTGTAAAAATGTTTAAAAGGTGTATTGTGGTAATGAAAGGGAAACAGTGCCAAAAATCTAAACAGTTACATTTACATTTGGAATACATAAAGATTTTTACATCAGATTCTCTCTGTAGAATATTTCCAGGCAGCATTGAATAATGGTTAAGAATGGGTTATATACCTAGACAGATCTTGTATAATTTCTGGCCCTGATAACCAATCTTTCTTCAGTTTCTTCCTTTGTAAAATCAGAATTAAGATGGTACTAACCTCAAAGGGTTGTTTTAAATATTAAGTGAGATACTGTATATAAAATGTCTAGCAAGTTGCCTGTCTGAGTAGGTGTTTAATAAGTTACAGCTTTTAAAATAGTGGCTAAGAATACTCATTCTGATGCTCCTGATCACCATGTGATCTTTGGTGAGTCATTTAACCCTTCTGTGCCTCAGTTTCCTGAAATTCACCAATTCTGAGATGCACATTTATTTTCCTTCCCTTTTAATATTTCTGAAGTTGAGATGCAGCATGCAATTAATGGTGTTTTATAGTTACTGTAGGCCAGGCAGTAGTGCTGATATATTATTATTGTCTGGGCCCCAGTGAACATTAAAACTTGTGAAATGGGTGTTAGTGGGTAGGAATTTTTTCCTGGAGACTTCTTTTGACCCTTAGGAACCAGGTGGTTGTAGAGTGCATGTGGAAGAGGGAGATTGCGGTAGATTATAAAAATGAGCACAGTCCTTCACTCTTCCCTGTATCCATGGCTTTTGCAGTATAACTTTGTAGCTCCTTCATCATTGAATGTTTTTTCCCCTTTCTCCTTGAATTTCAACTGGACCATGATTTGCTTAGACCAGTAGAAAGCAGTGGAAGTGGTGGTGTGCCAAGTCTGAGTATTCAAGGAACTTCTGCTCTTTTTTGGGAGATCCCTGTCCGGCTCTCAGCTAGCTTGGATAGGCCAGCTAGAAAATGGGAGACCACATGGAACAGAGACAGTACATCTCAAGTGAGGGCATACTAGAACAGCCAGCCTCCAGCTGGCCCGGCAAGTGACTGCAGATGCATTAGTGGGCACAGCTGAAACCAGAAAAGCCAACCAGCTGAGCCCAGCCAAGTTTGCCTAACTGCAGAATTGTAACCTAAATAAATGGTTACTGTTTTAAGCCACTAAGTTATATAGTGGTTTATTATTCTGCAAAAGCTAACTAATGTAGACATACTCAGCAAAATTCCCAAAGTAGTAGTTAAAAATAGACTAGTTCTACATAACTTTAAAGCCACTTAAGAAACCAGCATTTTCAATTTTTGTAAATTCTTTTAGTTTTTTTGTGGATTCATTTAAGAAAATCTGTCTCAACAATGCATTTGATTTCAACAAGATTGAAAGCCATTCAGATGGCTCCTATCGAAAACAGAAAATAAGTGTTTATAATGATGTGGAATAGTTGAAACCCTTATGCACTGTTGGTGAGATTGTTAAAAAAGTGCAGCCATTATAGAAAACAGTATAGAGTTTCCTAAAAAAATTAAAATAGAACTGCCATATGATCCAGCAATCCTACTTCTGGGTATATATCCAAAAGAACTGAAAACAAGATGTCAAAAAGATATTTTTGCATACTCATATTCATTGTAGCATTATTCATAATAGCCAAGATGTGGAAGAAATTTAAATGTTCATTGATGGATGAATGGATAAAGAAAATGTGGAATAAACATATAATAGAATATTATCTAGCCTTAAAAAAGAAGAAAATCCTGTCAAATTCTACAACATAGATGAACTTTGAGGACATTATGCTAAGTGAAATAAGTCAATCACAAAAAGACAAATATTATACGATTCCACTTACATGAGGTATCTAAAGTAGTCAAGCTCTTAGAAACAAAGTACAACAGTAGTTTCCAAGGGCTAGGAGGAGGGGGAAATGAGGAATTGTTCAGTGGAAATTAAGTTTCAGTCATGTGAGATGAAAAAGTTCTAAAGATCTGTTGTACAACAACGTGCATATATTTAATAATACTGTACTGTTAAAAATTAAGTGAGTAAATGTGTTATGTACTTTTTATCACAATAAAAAACAGATATCAACAACTTAAAAAGTAATTCAGAATTCCCTGATTGTCTCATAAATTATTTTGTTATGGTCTGTTTGAAACAGGATTCATAAAATTTGATTGATATGTAAAAAAATAAATAATTCAGAGGATTAAGATTCTGAATGTGAGGAATTTTAGTTATACCTTATCAATTTGTTTCACTTATATGTTCCTTTTTATGAGTATACGAGAGTGATTTAAGATGAAAAAATATGCTCAGGACTAAGAGAGTTCTTGTAATAATTTATATTTGCAAAATATAAATTCTAAGGGTAAGAAAACATTGTATCATTTTATTGGGAACATTTCTTTGCCATTGGTTTATAAAATAAAAGTTCATTTTATAAAAAGTGAAATTTAGAGTTGTCCAGGGGACAAAATATTGTACTCTCTTCAGTCTGGATTTTTGCCCAAGAGAAAAAAAATTACATTTTAAATAAAAACAATAAATCCACCCCCCCACCAAAAAAAGATAAAGTTGTGTGTGTGTGCGCTTTGAGTTTTCTCTGCAGACATTAATGATTGAGCCTAACAATGAGCTGGATACTCATTATATAGAAACAGTGAAGAATAGGGTGGTCCAATAATGTTGGCAATTCTTAAATTTTTACAATACAGATTTAAAAAAAATCTTTTATACAATCAGAATCTATCCCCAAAGTGGCAGTATTTTGCTTCTTCATCACTGATCCTTATTCTTCTCACTTCTTTTTCTTGTCTTGTGTTGCCTGTTACCTTCAGTGCAGTGCTGAGTAGTTGGGGTGTCAGTTGTCATCTTGTCTTACTCGTTTTAGTGGAGATGATTTAAAGCTTTTACCATTATGGTTGATGTTCACTACAGGATTTTTGGTACATACCTCTCATCAGATGTATATGCTGGGATGCTTTCATCTCCATCTCTCTGTCATTTAACAGTGGGAACATTGAAACAATGGTTTCCTAAAGAAGATGAGGATAAGGTAGAAATGGCCTCTGGAACTGAGGTGGATGAGGAACAACTAGAACCAAGATCTGATGATGATGATACGTAAGTAGATCATATCCAGATGCCTAAATAAAAGTAGAAAGTTCAAATGCTGTTGTGGAGACATAGGAGATAGCCTCAGACACCTAGCTAAGGAGACCAGGTTTCACTATATTCATAGGTTTGTTTTGGGGCTCTCCATTCTTTTCCAGTGGCATTGTGTCCTACCTCTGCATCAGTGATGTTCTTTCTCTATTACTGTGGCTTTATCATATTTTTTGCTATCTGGTGGGACTAGTCCCCACACCTTCTAGTCTCCATATCTTTTTCTTTATACTTATCTTCGCTGTTATTGCCCTTTACTCAATATATACATCTTTGCATTCTCTTATAAAGTGTCATAAAAACCTTTGTTGGGATTTTGATGAGAATAACATTACATTTGTTGATTAACTTATAAGAATTGACATCTTTGTGATTATAAATCTTAACACCCATGAATATCGTATAGCTTTCCACTGTTATATCTTTTCTAATATTCTTCAGTATTTTTGTTGTGTTTTTCATAGTATAGGTTCCACTTAATTTTTTTGTTGTTGCTGTTGCCATTATTAATGGGGTCATTTTTCTCCTACTGTGTTTTCAACTTGGTAACTGCTAGTGTGTAGAACACTATTGATGCTGTATCCTATGTAACCTTACTGAAATCTCTTATTCTGAAGTTTGGAGTCCTTTGAATTTTGAAAATTTTATTATAATTTACTTTAAAAATACGTAATATATTCATATGGTTCCAAATTCAAAAGGTATACTTTTTTCATAGTTTTCCTGCTGTCTCTTTATCTCAGCCACATAATTCCTCTCCCGAAAGTCAACCAATCTAATCTGCTTCTTGTGCATACTTCTGAGGAATTCCATTAAAATGCAAGCAAATATGTATATATTGTGTATGTGTGTGTTCTTTTTATTTTTTATAGAAACAGTTTCAGAGTGTGAAACTTCCTTTTCTCCTTAGAAGTGGATTTTGAATACATATCATCATATACAAATAGTGTGTGTGTGTGTGTGTATATACATATATGTATATACATATACATATATATAGTTTAAATTCTCAGAATAGCAAAGTATTGAGTCAAAGAATATGTTCATTTGTAATTGATATTGTCCAGTTGTCCTTCACAGAGGTGACACCAATGAATTTCCACCAACAGTGTATGGAAGTGCACTGTTTACCCACACATTTTTTTGTGTGTTTACCCACACATTTTTTTGCTCAGTATGTTACCAAACTTCTGGATCATTACACAATTGATAGGTAAAAAAAATGACATTTCAGGCCAGTTTTAATTAGGTCTTCTTTTATAAGTGAGGTTATCTTTGCACATGCTTAAGACCCATCTTTATTTCCTCCCATGGGAACAACTTATTAAATGGCCTTAGCCATTTAAAAAATTTAGGCTATTAACATTGTATTGATTTGGGGAGCTCTTTCTACTTTAGAGAAATTAGTCTTTTATCTGTAATATAATTCAAGAATATTTTCCCCAGTTTTTTGTTTGCCTTTTGATTTTATTTATAGTGGCTTGTGCCATGTAGGAATTTCTTATTTTTATGTAATTAGATTTACCAATTGTTTCATAAAATGTGATATCAGGATTTTAAAAGAACTTTTATGATTTAATTTTCTATTTAGTTAAATATTTTATTCATCTGAAGTTTTACTCATATTACACTGGAAAGTGTGACTCCTACTTTTTATTTCCCCAAATAAGTCCTTACTATTCTAGCACTATTTATTGAAAATCTTATTTTTTTCTACGAATTTGAAATGCCGCTTTTATGATATACTACATTTTTATATGTATCTCTATCCAATTTCTATTCTTTATAGTCTAATTATTCTATTATAAACATATTTATATTATAAATTATTATTTTGGGAGTCTGGTTCCCCTAAATACTTTTGTTTTTCAGAATTTGCTTATTTAGTTTTGTTTATTAATGTTTTTATATGAACATTAGAATTAACCTGTCTAGCAAATAAAAGAGAGAAAGAAGGAAGGAAGGGAAGGAGGGAGGGAGGAAAGAGAAGGGAAGGAGGAAGAGAGAAAGGAACGAGGAAAGAAGAATTTTCTCAGCCTGCTTCCTGCTAGTAGGATTTTGGAGTCCAGCAGCCTCTTTTCATTTAGCTCTGTCTCTGTCCCTTTTGGTCCAACCTTGTTATGTTTCTCTCTCTCTCTCTCTCTCTCTCTCTCTCTCTCTCTCTCTCTCTCTGTGTATTTTTTTTTTTTGTCTTTTTTTCCTAAAAAAATCTTGTAGGTCATTAGACAAAAACCAGACTCAAATCTTTTCGAGATAAGCCATTCTCAGTCTTGGGCTTTGGACTACTGAAGGACAACACCCTTAAAGCTTTCTGGACACCTTATTGTTTGAGAATAATTTTGAGATTCATTCATGTTGTTACATGTATTGATAGTTCATTGTTTTTTTGCTAAGTAGTATTCCATTTTAAGGATATACCACAATTGGATTTATACATTTACCTGTTGATGGACACTTAGGTTGTTTCTAGTTTTGGGCTATTATAAATAAAGCTGTTACGAATATTTACATACCCATCTTTGTATAGACATTTCTCTTAAGTAAATATCTAAGAATAAAATGATTAGGTGAATGTTTAACTTTTTAAGAATTTGCCAAACTGTTTTCCAAAGTGGTGGTACATTCCCATGAACAGTGTATAAGAGTTCTAGTTGCTCTACTTTATCAACATTTGGTATGGTCAGTTTAAATGTTTTAAACTAATTTAATGGGTGTGTATGTACTGGGAGTCCTATTGTTATTTAGTACAGCGTCAATTTTATGACTGTTACATATGTACTTGAAAAAAAGTTCATGTTCTTACTATTTTGGGGTTATATATGTTCTATATGATTATCTATTATATCAAGCTTAAAATATTTTTTGTTAAGCATTTTATAGCCTTTTTTTTGCTTCCTTTTAGAGGTACATTAAAATCTTCAACTTTTGTCTCTATTAATGCTATTTGCCTTTTGTTTTATTTGATACTGATATTGCTATTCCCATTTTTAAACTTTTAAAATTTAATATTTTAATATTTTTATGACATATTTTTCTGTTCTTTTATTTTCATTATTTCTGTGTAGTTTCATTATGTTTCTTATCAAGTGCTTATAGCTGGTAGATATGCTCTTTGTCATGTGATAATCTCTGTTTTTAATTAGTTTAATTGAATAAAATTTATTATGATTATCAGTGTAGTTGGGCTTTAATATAAGTTTTAAGTTGGTTTTCTGTATACCTTCATTTCTCATTTCCTTTTCCTCCTCCTTTTCCAGCCATTTGTTAGGTTGAGAAACTTTTCAATATTATTTTGTTTCCTCTACACTAGTTTTGAAGATACAGATTATATTTCTATTCTTTGAATAGTTCTCTTTTATACATTACCTACAAATTCATCTAACAAATTCCAAAGTTACTCAGTATTACTTTCTTCTCCCTAGTGGTTATGTTTAAATAACTACCAAAACCTTTCCATCCTGATATTGTTATCTAGAGTTATAATTTTACTTAAAAAACTTTTTTTCATTGTGGAAAATTTCAAACATAGTAAAAGTACAGAGACTAGCATAATGAACTCTCATGTATCCATCATCTAGCTTTAACAATGATCAACATTATTCTTTACTCCCCCACAACCCCTACACATTTTTTTTTGTAAGTTTGGAAAATTCTAAGTTTTAGACATCAAATCATTTAATCCAATTTTAGCTTTTTTGAAATAAAAATATTATATATATTTAAAACATACATAGAAATCTGTATCATTTTCAAAAATACATGTTTAATCTCAAATTTAATTTAATTTGCCAGTGTAGTTTATCATTTTCTGAACTTGGCATGGTTTTTATCTAATCCATCTTTTCCTTCTGTTTTCAGTTTTCTTCTTGTCAATTTATATCTTTTAATAATCCTTTAAGAAAGGTCAGAGAGTGGTATACTCTCTTATTGTTTACACACCTAAAATTGTTTTTATTTTACCTTCAATCTTTAGCAGTAATTTAGCTGGGCAAACAATTTTAGGTTGACAATTATTTTTCTCCTGGTTTCTGTTACTGTTGATGAGGAATCTGCTTTTACCTAATTGTTTTTCTTTTAGAAATATGCTAACTTTCTTCCTAGTACTTTCATAATTTTCTTCTTATTTTTAGGTTCTTATATTTAATGGCGGTATGTCTAGGTCTGGATTTGTCATTTTTTCTGCTTGGTTCACTTTATTCTGAGAACTTTATTTCTGACTTTCTTTAGACCTGGAAAATTTTTACCTACTGTTTCTCCAAATACTGTTTTTCTAATTCTCTCCACTTTTGTCCCCCAATTAGATATACTTCGGAGCTTCTCAGTCTGTCCCCAATAATATCTAATTGTATTTTCATATTTTTTATTCTTCTCTTTGTACCATTTTAGGTAAATTTTTGAATACTGTTTTCCAAAGCTATCTGTGTATCAAGTTTTTAATATGAGTTATTATCTATTTCATGTCTAAGATTTATAATTTTTATATTTACGTGGTCTTGCTTCATTATTGCATATTTAGTTCCCTTAATTTAAAAACACTTTAAAAGGATACTGTGCTTTAATTTATCTCTTTGAGCATACTTAAGAGCTTTTTCAAAATCCTCTTCCCTTGCTGTAATCTATTGAAAGTCAGACCCCCATACAAGGGCTTGTAAATGAATAAATAAACAAACAACTAAATAAGAATGAAAAAAATCCTCCATAAAAATAATTTCACCTGGAGTTAGTTCATGGTCCAATTTTTTTGTTGTTCTTGCCCATCTTTCTTACCATTAGATTTATTCATGTGTCATGGGACTCAATGTGCTCAAAATGTGCTTGCAGGCACATTTTGTTTTGGAGGGGTTTTTTTCCTTTAAAAATTTTCTTTTTTCTTTTCCTATCTCTGTGTACCTTCTACATATCGAATAGTGTTTTGTTTTCTTCAGTGGGTTCCCCTCCATTCTTGCTAGCTGGAACCCTTGAAGAACCACACATCTAGGAGTGGTCTAGAAAAAATCCCAGTAATGTGGCTTGTCTGTTTTGGTCCAGGCTGTGGTAGAAAAATTCTTTCTGATAATTTATAACTGTGGATTTGCCTTCATTCAGGTTTGGAGTTTGAATTTACAATACTTGGATGGTCTGGAAACATGTATGTTGAGAAATTAACATTAAAGTTCACAGTAAGGGATCAAAATACTCTGAGATCCCCAGAAGTAAATATAAAACACACTGGAGAGCTATAATTTCAGTCCAGGTGACTTGAGTTTTCTCACTAAAGCACTGATAAAGATGACTCAATTAAAAATTTAAAAAAAGAATCCACTATGAGAGATAGTAAATACATCAAATGGCTGAATTAGACTATAAGAACTTCAGCTAATATAATTATCTTATGATTATTTAATATTTGTATAATAATTAATATTGTATATTTAATTAAAATAAAAATCAAAACATAAGAAAAAAGATTCATCAAATAAGAACAGAAACATTTAATAACTAACCAAATAGAACTTCTAGAAGTGAAAAACAGTACCAAAATAAATTAAAATTTGACTGATAGTTTAAAAAACAGAATATGTATAGTTAATGAAGAAATTAGTAACTGGAAGATAGAGCTGAGAAAAAATGTAGAAAACTGTGAAAGAGGAGTTAAGAGGTATGGGGGTCCAATAGATATCTAAAAAGAATTCCAGAAGGAGAGAATAAGGGAAAAGCAATATTCAAAGCAATTATAGCTGTGAAATTTTTATAATTATTGAAAGGCACCAATCATGATATCTGGGAAATAAAACAACAGCCAAGCAGGAACAATAAAAAGAAATTCACACTGAGACACATCATTGTTTAAATTGTAGAGGAACGAGGAAAAAGAGATTTGTGTAAGCATATACCGCAGTGATGATAGCTTAACAAATGGAAGCTGTAGTTTGTGGTTCACACAAATTTATGATCTCCAATTTTAGTGGGGGCCTCTGTCATATCTAGTAATCCTATGACTGCTCAGCTTCTTCCAAACCCTCAGCCCTGCCCACTCACTGCATTCATCTTGCTGTCATCATGTGACTCTTCTTCCTACTTCACAAACAGTATGTGGTTTGTAGGTGGAATCATTTTGATTGTCTAGTTGCGTAACTTCTCTATGTCCACATAAGTCCTTATCTGCTTCGTGGCACATACTTTTTATTCAGGTCCAAAGCCTTCACAGGTAATTCCCTTAGTTCTACATTTCTATATTTTGGCCCTTCCTCCTTTAGGTGAAAAACTATTTCCCTTTCTGCTGAAAGCCACCCTTGCTCTAAATCTTAGCCTTTTCTCAGTTACCTTATTCCTACCAATTAATCTACCTTTTCCCTATATTTTCAATGTCTATTACCTACTTTCTCTCAGCATGTAAACATGCCCAAATCTTTCCTATCTTGAAACACACACACACACCCCCCAACCCCACACACCCTCCCCAGCTCCCCACTCCCACATTCTTGAGATAAGTGTCCTTTCAGAGCTAGGCTCCTCTCAGAGGAGTTTAAGCTCATTGTTACCACTTTTCTACCTCCTGTTGCTCTCTTGATCCACAGTATGATGCCTCCTGCAAGCACTCTGAAATACTCTTGTAGAAGTCATCTATTACCTTGAAATTACCAAGTCTGCTTGTAATTTCTCAGTCCTCATCTTATTTGGCTACTCTCTCTTTCCAGAGATTCTCAGCTCCCTTGGCTTCCATCATAAACATTCTTTGTTCTTACCAGTTCTTCGTCAGTCTCTTTCACTTGCCACTTAAATATTAGTGATCATTGAGATGGTTTTCTTGGTCTCTTCCCTTCTTCCCTTCTAAAAGTATCAGTTTTTCAGTCTTAGACACAATTTCAATTCCTACTCCTACTAATTAGTAGCTGTGAGACCTTGGGCACTTTTTTTAACCTCTCTGAACCAAGATTCTTTAAAATTGATGATGCTAATGTCTACCTCAAATTTTGTTAGTATTAGATGAAATATAGTATGTGTAAAGTGCTCTAGGGCAGTGACTAGTATATAGTAAGGGCTCAATATATTACATATTATTTTTCCTTTTTTCTCTTTCCTCTTCTTTTAAACACAAGAGAAGGTGGGTATTGATAAATATAATAAAGATTGTTGAACACCAGTCTAACTAAACAGAATATCGATTCTTTCAACATTAGTTATCATTCATAGAAAAACCAGATTGATATGCTAAATAATTTATTACCTGGGTAAAATTGCAACTTTCATGTTGTTCAAGTGGGAGTGGGGCATGAAAAGGGAAACTAATTTTTATATGTATTCATGTGTTTTGATATCATTAAGTTGAATTTCACTGTTTATTATTTCAGAAATTTTGAAGAATCTGAAGATGAGTTGAGAAACGAAGTAGTGGAATCCCTAGAAAAACTCACTGCTTCCAGAGAGGAGGAAAAAAGGGAAGAGGCCACCGGTTCCTCTAAGGACAATGAACAGTTAGGAGAAGGGGAATAAATATGCATAAATGTGCAGAATTTAATGAAGATTCGGAGAGCATTTCTACTCCATCTAATGACAAATTTTTTTATTGTTAATGAACACCAAGGAACATCAACAACCAGTCAAAATATACAAGTGTGATTATTGTACATTTTCTTAAGCAGTAAGTTAGTGTCTATTAACTATAGTATCTGTTTGGATACAAGTAAAAATACATTTATTGTAAGGTTTTTCCAGTAATCCCAAGGATTTATTACTTTTTCTCTCTAAATTTAGACATTGGAACTATTGAGTGTAGAAATTAATATTTTACTTTAAGAATCTTTCAGATAATATATGTGGTAGTCAGAATAATGTGATCCCCCTTTCCCTAAATGTGAATATATAATGTTACATGGCCAAGGGGAATTAAAGTTTCAGATGGAATTAAAGGTGCTAATCAGCTGACCTTAAAATAGGAGGGTTATCTTGGATTATCCATTTGGGCCCAGTAATAATCACAGGACTCTTTAAGAGTTAAAAAAGGAGGCAGAAGAGAGGATCAGAGAGAATGGTACTGTGAGGAGGAGTTGGCCTGATGCTGCTGGCTTTGAAGATGGAGCGAAGGGACAAAAGCCAAAGCATGCAGCCGGCCTCTGGGAAAGGCAAGGGGGAGTGTTCCCTGCTGATACCTTGATTTTCACCTAGCGAAATCTACTTTAGACTTCTGACCTACAGAACTCTAAGATAATAAATATGTGTTGTTTTAACTTAGTTTGTGGTAATTTATTAAGACAGTGATCAAAAACTAATACAAACTCATTCATTTAAAAATAATGAATCTTCCATTTTATAAAACCGTGATTTTGAAATTTCTTGTTATATTAAATACACTCGCTTTTTGCAGCTGATGTTGACATGGGAGTAAGGCATTTGAACAAGGAAAGGAACAAGGCATGCCCTTAATTATATACCAAATAATTATTTTATTATGTTTTATTGAATTATTTTCTGATAGTTTCAAACGTATAAACTAGTATGATGGTCTTTTTATATATAGCGCTTAGCACAGCGCCAGAAATGTTTCTTGAATGAATAAGTAAATGCTAATACAATTTCCTCGTGAAGACTGTAAGATCTTTGAGTCAGAAAACCAGGCTTTTTTGTACTGATTATAACAATCCCAGTGTTGAACATGTGACTGGAGCTTAATAGATTTATCTGCTGCTATGGACAGGGTTGTTCTAAATGGTAGAATTCTGCCTGAAATATCTACTCTGTAAGAAAAATAAAACTAAAATTGCACATTGATACAATGCCAAACTAAGAAAACAAAGCCAAGGATGAGTTGGTCAGATTATTTCTAAGGTCTGCTTGGTATTTGCGTTTGGTGTAATTTTAACTGTGGAGGATGCAGGTATCAGGATTCCTCTAACTGTGGAATATGTCCAGTAATTTATGCCTTTATTTTCCTGGTGATGTTTGAGGGACTGTTCTTTCACTTTGGCGTATAGAGTTACATTCTGCTCTTTTAGGGAGAGCGCTCACTATGGTCACATCATGAAACTGGGACTATTTAAAAATTTCTCACCATTGTGTTAATTTAAAACTTATGTAACACATGACCTTGAGGGATTGGAGCATCATTAGTTCTACAACTGTTTTAGTGGTCGGTATATATATATTTAATTTACTTTCAGGACATTATCTGTTTCAGACATATCGTCTATGCTGGTGTCTTCATGCAATCCTCATTCTGAACAGTATTTGAAAGCATGAGAAATGCAGGACGATTCTTAAAACTCCCAAAGTACCAAAGACCAGTCAAGTATATGCAAGAAAAAAAAAAAAAGGAATGACTGTTTAAGGTCAACGTTTAAGGATAAGCTTATCAGGTTTGCTCCAAAGACAGAATGACTGGCCAAAATCTCCTTTAGGCAATAGACACCATTTAAGCCTTATCAATCATTCTAAAATTTTGAGTTCTTAGTTGTAAATTAGAAAGTATTCATTGTGGTAAGTATACACATCTGCAAGGTTTTTCACGCTGCTTCAGCCCCGAATACCCATCTTACACACACCATTACCTAAATTATATTCTAGAGGCACAGTTCTGATTACTTTTCTCTGGTTTTAGGCTTGGCTGCATCTGTTAAATTGAAACTGTTGATCAGAATTGTATGTGATTTTTGAATAAATTTTATTAGAAAAATCATGCATCTTTAACTATGTATGATAGCTATCACGGTGATCATTCTTTAAATGGTACCAATAGGTGTACCAAACCTTAATTTCCCTTCTAAATGCCTTGTACTCTTAACATATGGTCCAAGTGTGCCCAGAACACTAGAGCATTGAAAATGATGCTTCTCCGAAGCCAAGAATGGCCTTAGATTTAGGACGGGGAAAGAGCAAAAAGAGTGAGCAGAGGAACAGTGGGAGAGGTAGGGTCAATTACAGGGGCATAATTGATTCCAGTATTTGCATAACTTTTTGTGGTTTAACGCAATTGTGGGGGAGGAAGAAACTTTAGCCTTCTTTTGCTGGTCTAATAATTAAATCTACACGAGACAGATTAACGAGAGAAAATAACCAAATTTAATTATATACATATGTATGGGAACCCCACATGCAGGAGAGTCAGAGACCCCACATACATGAGGTTAAGAGACAGAAAGAGGAAATGAGGTAGATGTGGCATTCTGAGCAAAGGATGAGGAAAGGCACCCTTGTGGCTACAGAGGGGTGGAGGGGCATTTGCAGATCTTAAGCACAGATGTCCAGTAATTAGATGTTTGCCCTGCCCTACAGATGTCATGAAGTTATTTTTGGAGATAACTCTTATTATAGACAGGCCTAAAATTTAAATTCTTTGAGAGGTAAAAGTCTCCTGTGGGCCCACAGGGTCTTGATTGCCTTCATCTCAAAATAATTCACATGCCAAGTTGTCACATCTTGGGGAGGTCTGTTCTGAGCCCCGTCAGTAGTGGCTTTTTTGTACTGGTTGACAAATTTAGCACAGACACAATCTTATTTATTTATTCATTCATATGGAGTCTAGGGTACATTTACAATATACTGGGCCCTATCTATGACTTAGTAAAATACCCCGAAAATTATTTTATCTATAACTTAGTAAAATACCCTGAAAATTATTAAAGTATATGAAGCTCTGCTTCACAAAAATGTTTTATGTCTGAAATGTTCATTAAAAAAATTATTTAAAAACCTGACAGTCTATTCCTCTTGGGTACAAGAGGCAAGTCGGTTTTGTTTTGCTTTAAAGTTTTTTTTTTCTTAAAAAAAATTCTTGGCATGTGAAACTTGAAATATTAGTACATAATAAATAATTCAGAACTGAGAGACTACATGAGGGGCATAAAGGCACCATACTGCAAAAAATATTCAAGATAACGAAAATCACTTTTTTAGATCGTATTTAGAACAAATAATGATTTTGTACCTATTAAATTTAAATCATATTTAGATACAAACAGATTATTATGCAAAGAATATGCACAACTGGAAATAAGAATGTGAATCACTACTACTGCTGTGGGTTCAAAACATAGCACGTTTGGATCACTCAAAATCAACATCTTATAGGAATTAGTAGTCACTTAGAATTTCTCCAGACAGTTGCTGACATACTGCTTTGACACTTTTCATTGTATCGATCGTTCAGGAAAAAAAAAGCAAACATGTATTAATACATTAGGAACATTAAAAGTGAACATACATGCAAATTATATTTTTCAATATGTTTGTGATAAATGAAAATTATTTTGAAGATATAAGCTTATTGTTTTATGGAGTTTCAGAATCCTTTCTTCCTTACTAAATCCTCTACTTTGCTCTATTTCAATTTCTTTATCTTTGGTCCCGTGGTTTTCTTTGGGTAGATGAGTAGGCTGAGTGGACAATGGTATGAATCCTGCCTCAAAGACTAGTTGTAAGAGAAGAAAAAGCACTGTGCTGGTAGTCAGAACACTCAGGTTTAATCCTGATTTTCTCATTAAAAGCTTTGTGATACTGAAAGAGTCTTAAGTTCTTTAAATTGTTCCCGTCTGTAAAGTTGGAAATAAAATTGGACTGTAGAATTTGTAGCATCCCTTCCAGCTCCAATTTCCACCAGTCTTTTCTAAACTGAATAATCTCCAACACATCAGGGGACTCTGTTTGGCTGCTTTTTACTCTAATGACAGTAGATGGCCTGCAGACAAATCAACAATGTAATTGGGAGCAGATAATGAAGCTGATTGGATGATGAATGGAGGAAAGGAGATTGAAAAGGAAAAACGTACCTCTTTAACATGCCCCTAACAAAAAGGTGTTATCAGACTGGGAAGGAGGTCAATTCATTGAATTAGAAAGAGTTGACTATCTATGCAGAAACTGTCAAAAGTTACAGGTTTCTTTAGCCTATCTGCACATGCATAAATTCACCTTTCCATGCTAGGTATTCAGGATAGAAGTCCTATTAAATTATATTGATTCCTAGCTACTGGTTTAGTAACCAAGAATCTACATAGGGTTATAATGCATTGATAAAGATGGATTACAGAAGACATTTACTATACATTGTAACCTTTAATTAAAGTAACTTTTATAATTTTCAGAGTACTTTCTCATACTTTCCATGTTAGTATGAAAACTCCAAAAGGCAGTGAGGACAGGCATTGCCATGTCCAGATTATAGATGAAGAATCTGAGACTCAGAAAAATTAAGGAAAAGCTTTAGTGTCAAACTGTCAGACATTTGTAAATGATGAAGCTGAGGTCACGCCCAGGTATTCTAACTGCTAGTCCAGTGCTCTCTTCAAATCACCACGTCGTCATCTTGCAATGCATGCTGATCATATAGACTGCGTACATGGATCTCTATGTCACATCATCACTATCTGAAAAACAGCTGATTGTGATGTTTACTCAGCCCTCCTCAATGACTTAAAGACTTCTAGCCTTTGAGATGTGAAAATGTTAAGGGATAATGAGAGGCCCATACAAATGTACTGACAGCACTAAACAAAAAACTATTTTCACAAAGACCTAGTTATGGAAAAGATTACCAGTAGTATCTTGGCCTCTACTGACCTATGCACACTGACAGAACAGTCAGTCAGTTTGTCTTTTGACTACATGTTTTTAGAATATGATTAAGCCTGCTTAAAGTTTCTTTTTGATTTTAAGAAAATCAATGGATATATTCGAAAAGGTCATCTACAATATCAATGAAAATTTAAATGTACCAGAATTTTTCCGTGTCTCAAAAATGTCAAAACAATTCTAAAGTCTAATCAATTGTCAGTCATCTATTTTTCTTTCAACATTTCCTTTTTTCTAAAAGGAAATTCTTTCTCGGTTAACTAAAGTAATTTGACAAATAGGATTTGAAAAATATGGACTATACTAAAATTAAGACTGTTCGTTTTTTTCTTTCAGATTCATATTTTTCAGAATTTGAGACCAAACACTAACCTAAATTTTTACATTTAAACTAAATAAGGTTATCTTTTCTGTTTAGGTAATTGTGCCTTTTTTTCATTAAAATAAATACCTTTTACACACACACACAATGCTAAAAGCATTGCTTAGGCTGACTTTATTACAACAGGGAATGAGCTTAGAAAAATATTAACATATGAAGGTGTTGAGCCATTCTATGTAAAATATCTTTAATTTGTACAGATATAGCATTATTTAAATAATTTCTCCACAGATGACAGGAATGTCACTTCGAACTCTTGATCAGAGAATCTGCTTACAGATGCACGAGCGCTGTTTCTGATTTGGAGTCTCTTTTCTGCAGACATGGAAAGAATATGAGCCATAGTCTCAGCATAGCCGTCTTCACTTTCAGCCAGAAATCCAGTTACCTCTCCTCCGTGAGGAACGACAATGTCAAGCTTCGGGCCCCCTGAATTGTGTGCAAGGATAATTGTGCCAGCTGCCATACACTCAACAACTCCTGAGGAAGAAACGAAATCATGTAGTCTTTTAAGTTTTTGAATATGTTCATAAGAACAAGAATGAACAGAAACCTTTACAAATTTTGAGACTCATGATAAATTTAATTAAATGTCTGTATGTCTATAAATTTGCTCATTTAACTTCCATGGTACAAAATAAAATAATTTTTAAGTTTTTTAGTTTTCAAACCTTCACAGTAATGCTGCTTTGTTCTTTTTTTAATTTTTATTTTTCAATTAGAGTTGACATTCCATATTATTTTGTATTAGTTTCAGGTGTACAGCATAGTGGTTAGACATTTATTTACATAATTTACGAAGTGCTTTGTTCTTAAAAAAGACAAATGGATGAACAGTCCACACAAAATATACTGCAGATAATAAAATGAAGCAGAAGAATAGAGAATGTTAGCAAGATGGTAGATGATTAATGGATATTAAGAGATAAAAAGTAAAAAGGTATCAATAGCAAAATTTTAATAGTTCAAATTATAGCATTAGGAGAAAAAAAGAAAAAAGCCCCCTTAGTGAGGCATGCTACTGCTGATGCTCACGTTACTTCTGGGATTTCTGGCAAATTTGAGACTTCTGGATACCCAACAGCGGTGAACTAAATTAAAGCTTTGGTTAGTTTCTGCCACAGGATGTGGGTGAAGATATGTTACTCTAGACAGCCTTTCTTAACCATGCTTCTAGAGAGAATTTAAGCCCATCAGAAAATAGTTGACTGCTCATTTTTCCAAAGGATGGTACAGAACTGATATCCTAGATACATAGGAAAGAAGTGAAATCATTATAACTGTTTCTTCAACACCAGTGAAATCCCTACAGAATAGAATTTCCTGCTAATGTAATTTGAATTCTTTTTTGAAAAATACGGATATTATCATGCTCAAAGCTAAAGATCATTCTTCTATACTTTTCTCATTAACTCCAGGATTTTCCACTTCTCCCTCTCAACTAGCCTTATACAAACGAAGCGTGTGTACA
>NW_006434120.1:1360734-1364196 GCF_000325575.1 Pteropus alecto
CCTTCAGGTCACGAGTCCTCTCCCTCCCCTAGCTACTGTCTCTCTTTTCATCTCCCTTTCGCAGATAAACTTAGGGAAAGTGTGGTTTGCATTCATTAACTCCACTTGCTCACCTGTACTCAATGCTCAACTTACTACAATTTGACTCTGGCTCCCACTCCACTACACTGCTCTTGCCAGGTCACTGCGACTTCCTTATTGGGCGCAGCATCAGAACCAACCTGCTGCCCTTTCTCTTCTTCCCCCAACAGTCTCTTCCCTTGGTTTCCGCAACTCTGCTGGTTTTCCTCCTCCCTCATTTCTTCTCTTCTCTTTTGCTGGCCACTCTTCCGCTGTTACTGTTCTCAGCATTTTGCACTATGGGCCTCATCTCGCTTACACACTTGGCATAGGCAATCTTAGCCACATCTACAGAGGCTGCAGTAACTACCTGGACAATGACAACTCCTCAGTCTGTATTCCCAGATCAGGTCCCTCTTTTGTACTTCAGACTCATATATACAACTGCCTTAGGACACACACATGTGCATGTCCCTCAGACAATTTAAACTCTACATGCTCAAAACTTGGCTCATCAATGCCTCTCGTCTTGGAGTCCCTCTCCAGGTGACAGCCATCACCATTCACACAGCTGTCCAAACTAAAAACCCCAGGCAGTTGTCTCTGACTCTTCTTTGTCCCTCATTTAACACATCCAATTAATCACCAAGTCCTGTTCAATTCTTCAGAATCTCACTGGCATGTTCACTACCAAGTTCAGAGCGCCAGCATCTCTCGCCTAGGTTGCTGCAGCTGCCCGAGTCATCTTCCTGCTTCTCCAGTCTTGCTCTCCCTGCTCCTCACCGATCCACACTCCCCACACTGCAGCCACAGTGAACTTGAGGAAATATTTTAAATCTAATATTTAAAATATTTCTATCTTTTCCCAGTGGCTTAACATGGCCATGTGATCGGTCTGCAGATCACCTCTCTATTGTCTTGCTGTTTGTTCCTCCTTGATGCTCCAGCCAATACTGACTTCTTTGAACTGCCTGCTAAGGCTCTTTTTGTGATGCCTGTCACAATGCTGTGCCCTCTGCTGGCTACTCTCCCCTCTTCAGCATGGCTAATTTCTAATTACTCTTCAGGTCCCAGCTTCCATATCGCATCATTTCCTGGGCCATTGTTCTCTGACCCCACGAGCTGTTAACGTGTTTCTCTTAGGCGCTTTCTTATCACCTGGCACTTGCCCTAGCATAGCACTCAGCACACGGTACAGTTAACACCTGTCTAACTCGTCTGTATCACTCACAGAGCTGTAAGCCTCTGAGGGTTAACAGCAGTTCCTACCTCACAGTCATTCCAGCACCCACCCCAGTGCCTGGCATAGTAAATGCTTCCATGAGCGTCTGAGAAAGGAAGCATGGGAAGTGCAGAAGGTTTGGATCAACCAGTTCTTGCTGTATGTCTGAGCTTAGCACTGTGCTACTAACCAGGGACAGAAAAGAAAACAAGAGAAAATGTCACATTGGCATAGGAGACTTCACTTTCATGTTTTTCTATTTTCCCGTGACATCTAGTAGGATGAGACACAGAGTAAGCACTTGAGAAATATATGTTGAACCAAATTAGACTAAATACTACTTGATTTATACCGAAATGTGTACATAACAGGTCAGAGTAAAGAGAGACAATTTGTATTGGAATAAGGCCAAATTAAAGGGCAAGGAGATTTTACCTGAACACTTACGATGAAACTTGGCAGAAAGAAAAGGAGAGGCCATTCCAATAATGAGTACAGAATCCATAAAAGAACCTGAAGAATTTCTGTGAGAAGCCCACCTGGAGACGGTGGTTCTCAGCTTTTGGTGCACGACAGAATCACCTAAGCAGCTTTACCAAAATACCTCGGCATGGGCCCCTCCCAGGGATTCTCCCTTGGTCCTTCATGGGGATTGGCGTAGGGCCCAGTACATAGGTAGGGGTGGGTAGGGAGAGCAAATGCGGTGCTTAAGAGCAGGGGCTATCTGGGTTAGACGGTGCACCCACCTCTGTGTGGCTGAATCTGGGTAAATTCTAAACCTTTCTGTGTCTGACTTTATAAAATAGAAATAATAATAATACCTATCAATAGAGTTTTCAAGATGATTAAATCAGATAAACAATACTTGTAAAGACCTCAACAGTGACCCGCCCCCCCACAGTAAATGGTCAATAAACATTTGCTATTATTATTGACTACAAATTATTATATCTTAAAGGATCTCAAATGAGGAAAACATGCTTGATGGACTGGGGGAAGAGAATTAGGACTTGATGAAAACTTCCAGAGTATTACCATCTTATCAAAACAACCTAAAATGTGTATCTCATGGCACCAAATGAGTTATTTAAAGGACAAACTCACCAATCCCAAAATGCTCGTTCCACATGGTATGCAGACCAATTGTTGCTTCAGACAAGTAATTCTTTAACTCATCAAACGGAATATTTATTTTAAATTCCACATCTTCTTGAACTCCTAGATCCTCAGAAAGCTTTCGCAGTTGGTTTACCCTAAGTTCATCATCTTGGTTACGACAACCTCCAATGAGAACAAGTTTAAGTGAAGGAAGTGACTCAGTCTCCTTCTTATTCAGCAATTTAGCAAAGGCTCTGATCTGCAAAGCATGATTCTTTTCCGGCCTGAACTGGGCAACAGAAACCAGTAAGTGTCTTGGAGTCATCTTTTTCTCATGTAGAGGAATGTCTAGAAATGTCTGCACATCACAAGGTGGATAAACGATGTTAGTGCAATGCCCAACCTTCCACAGTGAGAGAATATGGTTTAGTGTCCAGGAAGAATTGACCATGACTACATCACTGCAAGAACCAACAAGTCCATAAATAGAAGCAAACAAGTAGTAGTAGATGAGCTTTACTTTGCTGAGAAAAGGATTCTTGGTAATGAAGGCTGCATTATTAAATCCGACATTTTGATTCTTCACTACAGAAAGCATGTCAGTGCTGATAGTTGGATAATGAACATAGCTTCCAACTCGGCAGCTGCCTAAATACTTAAACAGAGGAAGTGTGAAAGCATATCCCATTGAATCGATATAAATATCAGGAACACACTGCATCAGAGCTTCCCAGCCAAGAAAAATGGATCCTAGACTTTGGCCCAGCAGTGTGAAGTGAGGATACAGTGAATCTTCTACAAGGTAGCGCTTCCTTAAGAAAACAAACTTCACTGGGTGAATTAATCTGATGTTAAATCTTCTGAAAGCACCTTCTTGTATTTGTTGACTGCTGACATTAACATCACCAGTATAAACAACATAAACTGCTGTAGGATACCTAAAATAGAAATATAATAGTTAAGAATTTCATTAGTTCAGGTTAAAATAAAGCAAACAGGTATAGACAGTTTTTTTCACAATCATAAGAAGCTATTTTTAGACTAAAAAAAAATGTTTTCCACTGTTTTTCATTCATTGCATT
>NW_006434120.1:1364225-1372456 GCF_000325575.1 Pteropus alecto
CCCCTACACTAAAATGTTAGTCTTTCAAATGAAACCTCTAGTTCTTTGTTATCTCCTCCACTAAAGTTTCACATAAAGCAGACCCCAACAAAAGCTGATTTATAAATGAGACGTTTTTGTTTCTAAGAATTAAAACATATTTTGACAATTTTCTCAGTATAAAAATGAGAATGAAATATTAATACTCAAAAACGAGAGTTAAAATTCAATGAAGGTATCTTTAGATAGGATCATAAATGCTAAAACATTTCTCGATGTTTTTATCTGAGAAATGTAAAAGTTTTAAAAGCTATACCTTATGCCTGCATGGCAATTAGATTTATAATTATAATGGAAATATGTAAAAGTATACTTGCATGCCTTTAATGCTTTGGCCTCCCTCTGACTGTGTTTGTAATTATTCTTTGAGCCATAAAACATGAGCTATAAGATTGTGGGGATTCAGAAGAGAGCTCAAGGAGAGCTCAGTCCAGCGGAGAAAAGATATATAAACAAATAACTGCAAAACTGTATGATATGTACTGATAAAGGCAGCCACAAGATGCTGTGGGTGCCTAAAGGATGAGCATTAAAATGCTCTTCCCTAGCCCCACTCCCAGCACCCAGAAAGATCCTTTTAAAATGTAAAAAGGATTGTCATCTCTGGTAGCTTAAAGATGGCCACAAATTCTTGGACATTTTTCCCATTGAGAGGTGGGATCTATCCCCTCCCTTGGAATAACAGTGGGCTCTGTTACTGCTTTTACCAATAGAATATGGCAAAAGTGACACTGTGCCAGTTTCTGGACCTAGGCTACACAGCTTCTACTTCTCTCTAGGGGTAATCAGCTGTCATGTAAGTCGTCCAGCTATCCTGAGATCACCATGTTGTGTGCAAGCCCAAGGCAGTCACATGGAGCAGCTGCCAGGTGACAGATGCCTGACCGCCTCCAGCTGTTCCAGTCATCTGAGACCAGGAACCAGAAATGTAAGGTAAAAAGCCTTCAAATGACTCCAGACTCAGCTATTATCTAACTGTAAAATCTGAGTATGAGGGATTACAGAGCTCATCAACTCCCAAACTATGATAAATAATAAATTCTTGTTTCAAACCATTAAATGTTGGGGTGGTTTTTATGCAGCAATAATTAGAATATCATCTCTCTACTTAAAACACTGTGGATGAAAAAGGGAGTTCTATGGAAAGTAACCTCATAGGGTGCTCTGATCATAAACTCCTAGCTAGGTAGGTCAGGGCAGGTAGTCATGCCCCAGGCAGATAACTTCTTTCCTAAGGATTATCTTTGCCTTAAGCAAGCCCTTTCCACTGTATCTGTACATCTAGGTTAATGCCTCTTTGAAATGCCTCTTTTCAGAACCCTTCCTTTTAAAGGGCGACCATCCTCAAAAGAGCACATAATCTTAACTATCCTGTACTTTGCTTTCTCCCATGTTCATGTAATCTTCCTTACGTCCTCTGCTTAATTCCAAATGCATAAAAGAAGCTGCAAACAATTCATAACCTAGCCTATACATACACACACAGCCATGCAAGTAGCCTAGCATAGACTAAATTTTATTTAGAATTCATAACTTTCTTAGATTAACCTGTAAACCCACTTAGATCACCCTGGATGTTATAAGGTTTGTGCAACCATATCCTGTAATTTGCTAAGAGTTTAATAAGAGGATTGAGACTTAAACTTCCTTCCATACCTATACCATTCCTGACACTGAAGATGGCCAGACAGTTTTTTTCCGAGATAAGCCCAGGATGATTTGCAGGATCACGGGGTTGATCCTGATCAAACTGCCTGAGGCTGGCCGAAGTGGCCTGGAGGACTCTATATTGACTTATTCATGAACTATTCTCATTATACCCTCATTATAATACTAAAATCTCCTCCTGGGGGCAGAGATTTTCTGCCACTTTTGAACATGTGATGTAGGTATAGGCATGGTTTCTAACTGCACATGCGCAGGAATGTCCTCACCTATACATGCGATGACAAAGCTCACCTTGATGGTGATGCATGATTTCCCAGAATAAAGATGAACCTGATCATTTATTTGTTCAGGGACATGCTGCTTTGGGGAGTGACACTCATACCCCCTTGCCAGCCATCTCGAAATAAAGTACATTCCCTCTCATAAAATCTTCTCAGAGTTATCTTTTGGATGGTGACTTACTGAGTAATTGGACTTGATTCGGCTCAATAACAAATTTAGATCTTGCTCCCCGGCATATGTCATCAGTTTGGCTCAAAAACTCCTAACAATTCTCTAGAAGTTTGGATGTTTCTCAGGTTGACAACTTAATCTCAAATGCTCAAATGGTTTTCCACAGCACTTAGATAAAATCCAAACTCCTCACCCTGTTCACTCAAGCCCTGTGCAATGTGGACCCTGCCTTCCTCTGTAACCTCCCCTTCCACTTTCTCCCTTGCTCACCACAGTTCAGCCAAACTGGCAGTCCTTTCTTTGAACAAGCCAAGCTCCTTCCAGTCTCAGGGGATCTGTAGAAGTTGCTTCCTTTGCTTTGAATTCTCTTTTCTCATCTTCACTGTCTTTTCATAAGGCAGGCAGTATAGCACGGGGGCTCTAATAACCCAGTTTTCTTGTCTGTCAAATGAGTGAGCTAACACAGGTAACAGTCTCCAAATAATGTCTGGTTAAAATAGTAAAAGCTCAGTAAATGTCAGCTACTTTTGTCATTCAGATTTCAGTTAAGTGTTATCTCCTCAGAGATGTTCCCTAATCACTCAATCTAAAGTATCAAGTCACTCTCATATTATCTTTTTAATTTCCTATATAGCGCTTCTCACCATTTGATATTTTCTTCTTTGATTATTATCTTGTCTCTCTCGACTAAGATCTAAGGACCAGAGGAGGGACCTGATTTACCTTGTTCATCATTTACTCTCAACTCCGATTACAGTGCCTAATACAGAGTAGATCCCCAGAAATATTGCTAGATTGAATGAAAAGTATACTGTAGCTTATGTTGAGTCAAGAAAGATTTGTAGGTATTAACTGAGGAGAAAAAGGTTATTTCAGAAAAAAGGGAATACTATATGAAAAGGCAAGGAAGCTAGAGAAAGCATGATGCTCCTGGTTCAGTATGCTGGAGCAAAGTACATATGAAGGAATGAAGAGGGATAAGAAACAAAATGTGGCAAGAGCAAGATGAAGGATTTTCTTCTATGTCACCCTAATTGTATGGATTTTCTTTTCTTTTAGGTGAATTAGTATAATAGGGGTTACTGGGGAGTATGTGTATAAGTATCATGAAACTTTACCACTGCCCTCAAAAGTTAGAGAATCTTGTTAGAGAGAGAAAGGTAACAGAGTTATGAGAAGGAAAAATAGTATGGATTAAAGTAGGGAGGGCTTCAAAGAGCTGGGAATTAAGCTGAGATTTAAGAAAATTATTTGGATTTAGGCACTTATGGTAGTTAGAAGAGGAAATACAGGGGTGGTAGCTGGAAGCCAGGATGGGCCAAGAATATAGAAATGTAGAGCTAAAGGAATTACCTGTGAAGGCTTTGGACCTGAATAAAGGGTATGTGCCAGGAAGCAGAATAATCGTGGAAGGATAATAACTTTTTTCATATGATAAAACAATAATAAAACCTGTGTTTTCTATGTTTTTTCCTTTCTAAAAGGGAATCATAAATATTTCTGGGATAGGGGTGTGTGTCGGCGGGGGGGAAGTCTAAAACATTAAATGATGTATAATGCCATATTCTTTCTAATACGGTAACTTGAGACTATCCAATTGATGACATCAAAATAAAAGTCAAATAGATGCTTCATAAAAATTATTCTGGGTGTGCCACCACTGACTAAAAGTATTCAGGTTTAAAGTGCTCCACAGTACTTGGCATATTTCTGTTTATTAGTCAATCTCTTCTCCATATCCTCCCCCAAGGTGACTAGTTATTCTCACTAAGTTATGTTATAAAAGGCCAGATACTTTCCATTTCTTTATTATAGCAAGAAAATTCAGTAGAATTGTGTAAAGCAGGTTGGCATATGAGAGGAGTATTTCCTTATTGAAGAATAGTTAAAAGAGGAATTCTTGGCTATGAATAAGGTACTTGAAAAAGATGAATTCTGGATAATGAATTTTTTAAAAAGTGGTAACAATATAGCAAATTAGCTAAGAAAGATGAATACCTACTTTTTCTGCAGGGCTCTTAATGCACACCATAAAACTCTTTCTCCTCCTCCACCAGCATTGCAGTATGGATGAAAAAATGCAATCACCATTTTATTTTTCCCATTTTTGCCAACTGATGCTGAGTTTTTCTTTCTCTGTAGCAGCACTCTGATTCTCCAAAGGATAATGACCAGACACAAACATAATGTTCCACATACAATTAGCCCAGGTAAGAATAATGAATTAAAAAACCTGAAACAAGAAGGAAAAGGTGAAAATTGATATAATGCCCATTCAACAAAAATATGACTACAAAGTAAAGCCTACTATTACATATCCACTTTATAATTTAGTAGCAGAGAGAAAATTTTTATAGCTTGTGAGTCAGCTAACAAAATACGCAATTGTTAAAAGCTACGAAACATCCAATGAAAAAAGTGTCTCTTTTAATTCAAATTTCCACAGCATGTTAGCAATTTAATACATTTTCTCTTTTTAATCAGCAGTGAAAATCAATGCTGAGTCACCTTTCTCCTAACTCAATATATGTTAAGAGATTAAAATAAATTTAATTGTTACTCTCAACAAGACATGATTAGTAATGGCATCTGACTCTCAAAATGACAATATGTAATCTGAGAAATGTCTTCTTGAATGATCAATATTCTACTAGATAAAAGTTTGGTGAGATTGTAAATAATTTTTATTCTCTCACTTTATCTCAAGTAGAACAATTTCTGGGGTAAGAGGAATGGAATTTAGAGTTCTTCATTTCTATTCTGAGTTCTGCATTTGATCTGTTTACTTGACCCTAAAATCACTACTGCCTTCCTTTCTTTGTCTCTGAATGGGTCACCAAAAATCCACTAATGTTCTACCTCAGGCACATAAGTAGGCTTGCTCCCACACTCACCACTAAAGGGTTCTCTATTGTTGCCAAATCAACTGAAGCTCTGCAAAGGCAAAGGACCTAGGCTCATTCATTCACCACTGCATCCCAATGCCTAGCATAATACCTGCACAGAGAAGGCATCCAATAAATATATAGTGACTGAACACAAAATCTTATTACCTCCTTGGATGTCTCTTAAATTCTGTTAAAATAACTTCTCAAGGAATGTTTTTCTCTTAGGGTTTGCTAGTATAGTTGGTACCTAACAGTATTTCTAATACCGTGCCTACCCTTTATAAAGGAGCTGAGAGGCTTAGAAGTCGCAAAAACAATAAAATATTAAAACTTAAGTAATGAAAAGTCAGGGACCAGGGAAAATATAGAGTTAAAGTCTGTTGTGGGGGAGAGGAGACAGCCTTTGGGAAATAGATATGCAGGCTCTAAGTCTGTATATAGTACTGAACAGCAGATTAGGCTCTGGGATGCTTAATGACTGAAGCAAATATGGGCATATATTATGTAGTTACATAGTTTTCACTGTCCATAAGTAGAGAACACACAAATTCTTCTGAAAATATCTTATTGATAGTTTTGAAATAAATTTCTCATGTGAGATTTCCTTACTGTGAACAAGCCCATTACTTGAAGAGGTATTTCACCTGTTAAAATAATTTGGTCTCAGGACATCTTTATACTCTTAAAAATTAACAAGGACAGTTTTTGTTTACATCAAGGTTTCCCAACCCTGGCACTATAGACATTTTGGATCAGATAATTCTTTGTTGTGGAGGCTATATCTTACGCATTTTAGGATGTTTAGCTGCATCCTTGGCCTTGCCCAACTGGATACCAGTAGCACCCTGAGTACATATCTTTTCAATATTCTATATAACAAGATATTAATATTTATTTAACATTTGTAATATGTCAGTTCATACAAGCAATATTATATAGGGTAGATATATAGGATAGTCAAGTCAAAAGCCCATTTAATTTAAAATGTAGCTGACTCATAGAATCCAAAGATTTTTATGACATTTCCTTCAAATGATTTAAGTGGGAAATTTATGTGATAGAATTTCCAAACTGAACTATTTCACTTAAAATCAGAAAAAAAAAAAATCACTTTAATGACTAATGTTGAACCAGTCCTTTATTTTGCTCTTGGCTTCAAAGATACACTTACAGTTCTTATAGAATTCAATTAAATATAACTAAAATGTTTATCACTGAATGTTTACCCAAATTTAAACAAAAGGTTTTGAAAAGATAACTGTAATCAACGGTGAGCCATTCATTTAGCAAACATTTATTTAGCTATTATGTTCAAAGCACTGAGTTAAGGATATTTCAAATGACAGAATATGAAGGCTCTGAAAATAAATTTTCCCATTAAAATGTTTAAAAAAATTATAGAATTTGAAGTAGAAGGGACAAAAATGAGGGAACAATACCTGAATTTTGGTGAGAATATGTCAACACTGCCATTCAGAGTGCTATTGTGTTAATTATAAATTTTCAACCTAAACGAAAATATGTAGAAGTTAAAAGAACTGTTTAGATGTAATAGACTAAGTCTTTTTGTTTTATTAATGTAGGGCAAGAGAAGTAAAATACAGTGGTATTACGAAAACAAATGTGGAAAAAAGTCTGGGAGTTTTTTCACTAAAATGTTAACAGGAGTTCCCTCAGGATAGTAGCATTCCTAGCGAATTTTCGATTCTGCTTATCTATTTCCTAACTTTTCTACAAAAACACTTTATTATCCATGTAATAAAGATAAAGGTAGTATTTCATATAACTCTTATTACATCAGAAATAAAAATCAATGGGTGATCAAGAAGCAGAAGATTCAACAAAAATTTTATACTTAAGTGACTAATGTTAATGACAGTTTGGGTGAGTTAGAGAAACTAAAACGTTAAAAGGAAGATCCAGTTTCTTCTTTACCAGACATGACAGATTGTTAAATGATTTGTGGCTCAATCATAAAGGAAAATGAGGAATATAAATAATTTATGGAAGACTAGTTGGAGTGTGAACAAGAGAAAGGAAAAGCTGGAACAGGGAGAACTCAACCGCTCAGCCAGCAGTGGGGCGGGTGAAGAAAAGACATTAAACTGAGTCTTTAACCCCGTCTGCTCCTATCTAGAAGACTCTAGATTGAAAGGAATAGCGCTCATTGGCCTTGAGAAAATAGCTTAGATTCGTGATAAGAAAAGACTTTCCCCGCAAACTTTAGTTGCACTGCGCGGACATGCATCACCACCATACAGAAAACGCCTGCGAGCCCACGTCACTGACTCACCTCAATAACTCGCACAAGCACCAAACCCTTTCGGTGGCCGCCATTTTCAGTTGACCCCTGAACTCAGGAAGTACTTCGCCGTTCCTCTTGTCTATTGGCTACCGAGGTGTTTCCCCCGCCTTCATGGGGCCAACTATGCGTTTGAATTGGTTGCTGGTGTAGCTGCCCACGGCCTTCTAGCCAATAGGATCTCCCGGGGCGTAGACAGATATTTGGCATGGCCCATGGGCGGGGCGATAGTGGGAGGGGCGCTGGGGGAGGCGTAGCTTGTGATGGACAGTCAGCTCTCCCGCCCCCTGTGCCCTCCCCCACTGGAAGACCCCGTTCCAGGGTCCTGGCCCTCAGTCCAGATTCTGCCACCCGTTGGAGACCAATGGGAGGCCCTTGCGCGTCTCAGATCGATTTTCCAGGTGCGGAGTTCACTCCTGCGGCTGCGGTGTCAGGGACCTGCGGTGCCCCGGAGTCAGGCACCGAGCGAGAAAGGGAGCTGTGCAGAGTGGACCCGAAGCGGGCGCCCGCCACACCGCACCGCCCCCTGGGATCTGCATCTCCCTCCCGGGTCTGCGCTGTTCGTCCTCCCTCCTTTCCACCCCGGCACACGCTGGAGCTGAAGACCGAGTCCAGAGCGCACGGGTCCGAGGTAGCGGAAACCCTGGAGGGAGGACGGGCTCCGCTAGGCGTCCTGGCTCGACCAGGGATACTGAGGCACCAGCAGGCCTGCCTCCGGGTGCGGGTGAGGGTCCAAGGCCCACCCTCCCATCTCGCTCTCAGGCTGGCGCCCGCAGGGGTCGGGGGCGCGGTGGCGCACAACTTTGAATTAGTCCGTGGGGTGAGGACAGCCAATGCCCTCGTCCGACGTGGTGGCACTGGTTTCCAGACCCTTCCTCGGG
>NW_006434120.1:1372557-1379011 GCF_000325575.1 Pteropus alecto
CTGCTCCTCTTCTCCCAGGGTTTTAACACCGCGCTTCTTTTCCACTAACCAGGTGACCTTTTGGGCTGTGGGCCGAATCACAGAAGAAATTGGTTCCTCCGAGAGAAGATGCCCGAGCAGGAGAAACAGATTACAGCTAGAGAGGGGGCCAGTCGGAAAGTAAGTTTCCTTTCCTCCAGCGCAGTCAGCGCACACCTACCTAGAGGACTTTCCACGCCCACCTGCTCACCTGCGGTCCTTACTCGGCTCCTAAGGGTGCGCTGGGAAGGCGGAGCGCGAAAACCGCACCCCCAGGGGAGTCGTGGTGTGCCCAAAGGGAGTACCCTTTAGAAAGGGCATGCCATTAACTGGTTTTTAGGAACAATGTAAAACGCTATTAACGGGTCTGATGCTGGAAAGGTAAAGTGAGCCTTGAGTTGCTGTGTAAGAGCCCTAATTGCTCAAGACGATTAAATCAGTTACCTGGAGACGTTATTCAGAATTGGTGCCTGGACTCCTTTATGGTCCTGCAGCTTTTTTTTTTAGAACTATTTTGAATTCATTTTAATTATACTAGTCCATTAATGCGATTTCTTAAAATGCAAACAGTGCAGAAAAATAAGCGTGAAAAGCAGATCTATTTTCTAATCCTTTTCTATTCATGCACATATGTTTTAATTCATTCAGCAAAAATTTATTGAAAACTTAACTATGTTTCAGGTGGTGTTCAAGAGCTGAAAATATAGTGGTTAAATGTGTATTTATCTTCAGAGAAATCTTTAGGTTTTCTATGTGTGTTTTTAAAATTTGTTTGTTTTAGATAAACAGGATCACATAGTTTGTATTCTCCAACCTTTTTTCCCCCAGTATCTTTTGGAGATTCTTTCACATTGGTACATAAGGATCTGTTGTATTCACTGTAATCTCAGCACAATGTGGATATACCATAGTATGTTTATTATCTCCCTGTGGAAACATTCTAGTTGCTTCTTTTTTTTTTATTTCCTCACAAGCCAGGCTGTAGAGGACATCCTTGTACATGATTTTTAATGCTGACAGTTGAGTATTTCTTTAGGATAGACACCTAGGCCTGGTTTGCTGGTCTGAAGAGTAAGTTGTGCTTTTTATACAGATCTCTGAAATTAATTCAACAACATTATTAAATGTCCTATTGTAGTGAAATTCATCTAGGCTCTGGTGGTATAGAAAATGAAAGATAAGTGGATTGATGGACAGGAAGTCTGGAGGAGATGATGATTCTTAGTGTGATAACTGCATTTAATGGAGGTGTGGAAGAGAGCACATGTGGGAAGGGGTGACTTATACAGAGGAGGAGACACTTCCAACCCCACTGCAGTGTCATCGTCGTACACCCCATCCTCCCTTCAGAAAAATCCTTATCCTTCCAGATCAAGTTTAAGACCTGCCTCCTCCTTGAAACTTTCTGTAACTGCCTCTAACTGTGTTGACCTCACCCTCTTCTGGATTCCTTTGATAGTAGTATTATCCAACGTTACCGAGCTTACTATGTGCTAGGCACTGTATTAAGCACTTTATATTCCTCTGTGTACATTTAATCTTCACAGAACCCTTTGATGTAGATATTATCTTCTTGTTGTCAACATTTACTCAACAAATATTTTTTTTGTATTTACTTTGTGCCAGCATTCTCAACACTGGAGAACCAGCTAAGACCAAGACCCTGACCTCAAGGAATTTATATCTTAGTAGAAGATACAGAAAGAAGAGTAAACAAATATAATAGTCCTCCCTTATCGACGAATTCACTTTCCGTGGTTTCAGTTACCCATTGTCAACTGAGGCCCCAAATCATTAAATGGAAAATTCTAGAAATAAACAATTCATAAGTTTTAAATTGTAAGCCATTCTGAGTAGTGTAATGAAATCTCATGCCATCCTGCTCCCTCCCACCCAGGATGTGAATCATCCCTTTATCCAGCCTCTCCATGCAACATTTACTACCTACCTGTTTGTCACTTGGTAGCTGTCTTGGTTATCAGTGCTTGTGTTCAAGTAACCTGTATTTTACTTAATAATGACCCCAGTGCACAAAAGTAGTGATGCTGGCACTTCAGATATGCCAAAGAGGAACCATAAAGTTTTTCCTTTAAGTGAAAAGGTGAGTAGAATACAATAAGATATTTTGAAAGAGAAAGAGACCACATTCATATAACTTTTATTACAGTATAGCATTATAGTTCTACTTCATTATTAATTATTGTTTTTGATCTCTTACTGTGCCTAATTTATAAATTGAACTTCATCATAGGTATGTATGTATACGAAAAACATAATATATAGAGAGTTCAGTACTGTCTGATTTCAGGCATCCGTTGGGGGTCTTGGACCATATCCTCTGTGGATAAGGGGAGACTACTATAGTGTTATTTCTGCTATTGATAAGGCTGTGAAGTAAATAAATCAGAGTAGGGGCATTAGAAATGACACGGGAGGGGAAGATACTATATTAAGCAGCTGGTCAGAGCATTCTCTGAGGAGGTAGAATTTCAGTAAGAACCTATAAGATTCAAATTTGGGGGAAGTATTCTAGGTTGAGGAAGCAGAAGGTCAAGATCCTAAGTTGGGAGTGACCTGAATGTTTGAGGATCAGTAAGAAAACCAGAATGGCTGGGGCAGCGGGAAGAAGTGGTAGAACATGAGGTCAGAGTTAATCATATTTACAGATGGGAAAACTGAGGCAGAGAGAAGTGAAGTAACTTGCCCAAGATTCTACAGCTAGTAAGAGGCAGATCTGGAATTGAGTCCCAGTCAAGCCTGTGTGACTTTCTCAGAAAAGTATTTTCTTCCAGACTTACTTGATACTTGGCATACCATCTTTTCTGAATAAAGTTTTTCTTTGCTACTCTGTACTTCTTATAAGTGGAGACCAGGTTTGTGTCATTTAAAAAATAGGCTCCATAGCGCATAATAGGTACACCACAATTGTTTTTAACTGAGTGATTTATAGCATGATTCCCCCTTCATTGTTTTCTGTTCAGAGGCCGCTCTGTGAGGCAGCAGGAACCCTGAAAGGGAGGTGATCCATGACCTGGGTCATTCAGCCTTCAGTCCACAAACACGAAGCACCTTCTGTTTGCCTGCTGCTGGACCCAGCAGTGGGGTGCAAAGATAGAGGTCAGCCCCATTGCTCTTGGAGCTGACAGTCATAAACGCTGGAGTAGATGTCTACACGGAACAGCACTCACAGGCAAGAGTGGTTGGTTGGCATTTCCTGGGAGGAAAGGATGCAAAGAGCTTCCACAGGAGATTGTGCCTGAGTGAGGTCTTGAGGGAGGAGCAGGCATTGGCTGTTGCACATAGTAGAATGAAGGCACAGGCAGAGACCAGCATGTGCGAAGGCCCAGAGGATGGGAAAGGAAAGATACATTAGAGGGAGCACGGCTGTGAGTGGCTTGACAAGGCTGGAAAAGTGATTGTGGAAGGCCCTGTTTTTCATGCCAGGAGTTTGGACTTTGGCCCACAGACTGGAGCTTTGAGCATAAGAAAACAATCTGAGGGGCAACTGGGGAATGGAGCTGCTGGATACTTGCTAGAGGCCTTCCATAATGACCAACCCCGTCTAGACTGAAGGTGGCAGAAAAGCCTAAAAAAAGAACTGAGAGTCGGCTCTGTTGTACTCAGTTCCCCACAGAGTTGTCTTCTCAGTAGAGAATGTTGGCTCCCTAGCCTGAGTGTCTAGAGCCAGTAGTGTCAGAGGCCAGTAGTAGTCAACAGCACAGAGTGTATAGTTGGTACATGAGTAACTGGGCATCACGTGGGTACCAACACGAGTAACTGGGTGATAGACTGTGGGGGTGAGAGAGCTGGATTTTAAATGCTTCTTTATTTGACATACATTTTCTTCTTGCAAGGATGGAGATGGCCCAGTGACATTCCTTTTCCTTGATACCATAGCATAGGTATTAAGGAAATAGCCATGTGCAAGTGTATGCAGTATTATTTTTATCTGTAGGACTGGAATTATTGCCAAGTGAAATTCCAAAATGTTTGCAAAATTTTTTTTTTAACTAAAAGGAGAAAATCTGAGCAGATCAAAGGTTGATGAGATAGAGGGCAAAACAGAGAGTGACTTGTGATGTAATTAACAGCAAATAAGACTTTAAAAACAGCCGCAATTGTGAAATCTGTTCTTTTAGAATGTAGCAGTTTTTTTGAAGGCTCTATTCCTTCAGAAACTAAAAATCACTCTGCACTGGGCATGAAACATTTAAAATTATTTTAAAATAGCAAGTTAATTCCATAACAAAAATTTGAAAATAAAGACCAAAAGGGGAAAATTTACTTTTATTCCTGCCTCTCTTAGGACAACTGTTGTTAGCATATTGGTAAACTTCCTTCATTGTTTGCTTTCGCTGCATCTAGTTATCAATTTTTAGAAATAAGAAAATATATTCTTGCAATTCAAAGATAACTAGTATTAACGTCTTTGGTCTAGTCTCTGTTTTCTATATATTTTCTCTTTTACTAAACTGCTCACATTATAGAAGTACTTTTTTTTTTTTAAAGCTGCCTGTCAGTGAGTCTATTACTATGATTATTGACTCTGGCCTCTGTTTCTCTATCCTGAGACTGCTTGGTTTACAGTCTGAACTATTCTTTTACCCTTCGCCCCCTGGATTCCTGTATCCTCCATCCTGTTGTGCTGTCAGTGCTGGAAACTGCCTTTGCTCCTACACCAGAAGGACAGAATCCCTAGAGAAATTCCGGCAGTCATGTGGTTGGTGCTGCTAGCAATTTCTTCTTTTTAATTGTCCCTGCAAATGCCTTTCACTTGTTCCTTGTCAACTTAATGTGAGTGTTATAAACCTTCACCACTTAGCAGTACTCAGTCTCTGCCTTCCTTTGTTCTCAAAAAATGACTGTGCTATTTATCTCGAGGAAATTGACACCACTATGTATGATTTTCTCCACCTTTCTGCCTGTCCACACACATCCCCAAATTTCATTTAGATGTACAACCTATTTTCACTCATCTCTAGTCTCAGGATAGCCTGCTTCTTTTTAAGGTCACCTCTTCTACCAGTGTCCTTAACCTCTACCCCTTCCTCTCTACCTGTTCTAGAGCCATTATTGTTCACCTCTCCTCTTCTCTTCACTTCCGATCTTTCCCTCTCTCTTCAGGCTTCTCCCTTCCTGCCTATAAAGGCATCCAATTTGCTTTCATTCTAAAATCTCTCCCATACTTTGTGTCTCCCAGTAGCTGTTCGACTGTTTCTCCCCTCCCCTTCTTTCTCATTCTTCCAGAAAGGATTATCTGCATTTGTCTTTCCACTCCCTCGTTCACCTTTAAGACTTTTCCTTCATTATTTTATCAGTTTATTGTATATAAAGGAAATACACATAAGCATATACTGTGTATACACACACACATACAGTATTAAAGCATAATGAAATAGATAACGCTGGTGAGTACAGCACCTCGCCCAAGAACGAGACTATTATCAGTGCCATGGCACCACCCCTAGGAGACTCGCTGTGGACCACCATCCTCAATTATGGGTTCATTGTAACCCAGCTTTTCTTTTTTTGGTAAAGTTTTATCATATCTATGAATGCCTGAACAATGCATTATTTAATTTTGCCTGAACAATGCATTATTTAATTTTGCCTGAACAATGCATTATTTAATTTTGCTCGTTTCTGAGCTTTATAAAAATGATATCATAGTGTGTTTAGTCTTCTGGGACTAGCTTTTCTCACTAGACGTTACATTTCTAAGATTCACTGCTGTGCATTATGCTGTTGTGGGAATATAGCACAGTTTATCCATTCTCCTTGAAGGATGGTGGGTGGTTTTTGCTGTTTGAGTCTCCTTGTGTACATTGGCAGGCCTTCCACTACTTTTCTTACTACTTCATCACTTTTCCTGCAACCTCTTTTGCTTAGGTTTTCATGAATGCCAAAGGCATATCCTCCCCAATTCTTATTTTAATGGTCTACTACATTTTTAAAAAACAGATTTATTGAGCTATAATTCACATACCCTAAAATTCAAAGATATATGCAGTCATCACAAATCAATTTTAGAACATTTTTATTACCGCAAAAGGGAACCCTATATCCTTTAGCTATCACTCCCCGTCTCCCCATGACCTCAATGCCTAAGCAACCACTGATCTACTTTCTGTCCCTAGAAATTTGCTTATTGTGAATATTTCATATGAATGGAATCTATCCTGTTCCTGATCATAGTTGGGGAAAGTTTCTAGTCTTTTACCATGGAGTACGATGTTAGTTGTGGGTTTTCATAGTTGCCTTTTATCTGGTTGAGGAAGTTCCCTCTAATTCCTAGTTTGTTGAGTGTTTGTATCATGAAAGGATTTTGGATTTATCAAATTTTTTTTCTGTCTATTGAGATGACCATGTGTCTTTTGCTTACAGTAATTAATTTTTGGATGTAGAACCAAACTTGCATACCTGGGACACTTGGTTA
>NW_006434120.1:1379028-1408519 GCF_000325575.1 Pteropus alecto
GTTGCTAGATGGTTTCCTACTTTTTGTTGAGAAATTTTGTTGAGAAATTTTGTATCTGTATTCATAAGAGGTCATACTGGATTAAATCCAATCACTGATGCTCTTATAAGAATATCAGGTGAAGAAGACACAGAGAAGAGAAAGTCACGTGATCACAGAGACAGATTGTAGTGATGCTTCTATAAACCAAGAAATTTTCAGGATTGCTGGCCACTACCAGAAGGTAGGAGGAAGGCAAGAACAGGTTCTCCTCCAGAGTCTCCAAAAGGAAAAGCTTGACTTCCAGCCTCTGGTACTGTGGGAGAATGAATTTCTAATACTCAATTTGTGGCATTTTGTTGTAGCAGTCCTAGGACATTAATATACCTTCCTTCTGCCCGCTTTAGAATTAGTCTTCTTTGCCCAGTGTCTTAAGGCAGTAGGTTAGGTTGCTGATTCGAGATCCTTCTTCTTTCTTAATACAGGCATTTACAGCTATAAATTTCCCTTTACATACTAGTTTAGCTGCATCTCATAAGTTTTGGTATATTGTATCTTCATTTTCATTCATCTCATTTTTATCTCCCTTTTGGTTTCTTCTTTGACCCACCAGTTGTTTCGGATTGTATTGTTTAATTTCCACATATTTGTGAGTTCCTCAAATTTCTTTCTATTACTGATTTCTGATTACATTGTGGTCGGAGAATATACTTTGCATTATTTCTGTTCTTTTAAATTTATTGAGGTTTGTTTTATTGTCTAAACATGGTATATCATAGAGAATGTGCTATGTGCACTTGAATGTATATTATGCTGTTATTGGGTGGAGGGTTCTATAGGAGTCAGTTAAGTCTAGTTGGTTTTTAGTGTTGTTTATGTCTTCTATTTTGTGATTCTGATACTAGTTTCAACATGTGGAGTTTTTTTCTTACACCAAGCAATTCTTGGATACTATCTGTGCATCCTACAATTTAACTCAATTCTGATACTGTCTACCTGGAGATAGCATCAGATCCCACAGATTAAGAGCTCAGTCCTACAAGACTGCCCCGCTCCACTCCAGACACCAGTTGCAAGTCCAGGTTGTTTCCTGTGCTTATGACTACCCGGCTTTTGGTTTGATTAATTTGTTAGAGTGGCTAAAAGAACTCAAGAAATATTTTACGTACCAAGAACAGCCAGAGGGAAGAGATACATAGTGCAAAGTCTGTGGGAAGCTACACAGAACTTTCACACCCTCTTCGGGTGAGCCACTCTCCCCAGTCTCCACATGTTCACCAACCTGGAAGTTCTCTGAACCCTGTTTTTTTGTTTTTTGTTTTTTGGTTTTTTTATGGAGGCTACAAAGGTGTGATTGATTAAATCATTGGCCATGGGTGATTGAACTCAATCTCCAGCTCCTGTGCCCTCCACAGAGGTCTGGAGTCTGGTGGAAAGTTCCAACTCTCTAATCAATGGGTTGGTTCCTCTGGCAGCCATCCATAAGTGATCTACAGGGCTTTCCAAAAGCCACCTCATTAACATAACAAAAGACACCTTAATTGCTCTTCTGGTTTAGGAAGTTCCTAGAGTTTTAGGAGCTCTCTGCCAGAAACGAGAGGAAGACCAAATAGGTATTTATTATAAATCACAATATCACATATTTCTTTGTTGACCTTCTGCCTGGATTTTGCCCATTATTGAATGTAGGTATTGGAGACTCTAACTATTACTGAATTGTCTTTTTTTCTTTTCATTTCTGTCAGTTCTTGCTTTATGTATTTTTGTGTTGTTGATGGATTGACTTTTATCATTATAAAATGTACCTCTTTGTTTTTGGTAACATTTTTTGTTTTAAAGTCTATTTCGTTTGATGTTATAGTCACACCAGCTTTCTTGTAGTTGCTGTTTGCACGTGGTGAGGAGGAAGAAACTCTCCTCTACCCTTGAGGTTCTTTTGGCTAATCTAATAATTGAATAGATATGGGAGACTGGCAAAAGAAAATAACCAAATTTAATTACATACGTGTGTATGGGAACCCTGCATACAGGGGAGAGTCAGAGGCCCCGTATACACGACAGATTCAGAGACAGAAGGGGCACTTGGGTATGTGTGACATTCTGAGTTAGAGATGAGGTACAGTACCTTGGAGACTTCAAAGGGTCATTGTAGGATGACAAAAGCAGATGTTTAGTAAGTAGAAATTTATCTGCCTTAAAGATAGGTCAAAGGGGTTATTCCTGGTAATCTCTTACTGTGATTAAAACCCCTAATTCAAATTCTTCTAGGTAGTTAAGGGAGATACAGAAATTTCTCTTGAGACCTCGGCTAAACTTGCCTTAACTCATAACAATCTGCATACCATAGAGGCATATCTTGGAGTGACTCATTCTGAACCCCCACAAATCATATATCTTCTTCCATTCTTTTACTTTCAGTCTATTTGTGTCTTTGAATCTAAAATTCATCAAGCTTTCTGGATGTGTAGGTTATTTTTTCACTAAATTTGGGAAGTTTTCAGTTAGTGTTTATTTTTTTCTCCTTTCCTTTCCTTCTAGGATCCCCATTACACACATGGTGGTGTGAGTAATAGTGTCCCACATTTCTGTGAGTTTTTGTTCATTTTTCTTCATTCTTTTTAACTCTGTTCTTAGCTTGCATAATCTCTTTGATCTGTCATGTTTGCTAATCTTATGTTAGTTCAAATCTATTGTTGAGCCCTGTTAGTGAAGTTTTCATTACAGTTAAACTTTTCAACCCCAGAATTGCCATTTGGTTCTTTTTATAATTTCTATTTCCTTATTTGTATTCTCTATTTAATGTGACATTGTCATCATCTCTTCCTTTATTTCCTTATACGGATTTTAATGGTTTCTGTCTTTGTATATTAGATCCTACATCTGGTTGCAATTACTGGCAGTTTTTCTTGGCTGCTTTTTCCCTGGTGTATGGGTCATGCTTGCCTATTTCTTTGCACGTCTCATAATTTTTTATTAGAAACTAGACATTTTAGACAACTCTGGGTATTGCTACTCCCTTACTCCCACTTGCCCAAGGAGCTCGTTATTACTGCTATTTGCTTTTTTATTATTTAGCGATCGGCTAGATTATTTCAGTAGAGTCTCTCTCCTCACTCCCCATTAAGCCTGTTGCATCTGATATTGGTGTTGCTCCTTAGGGGGCACAACGTTGAGTATGCTCACAGTCACCTTGTGATGACATTATTTTGTCTTTTTTCTTTCTGACCATAGGCAGTTTTTAAGGGCAATAATTATAAGATAATCTATTGTTTTCAGCAATGTCCTTCAGCATAAATTGCTCCACCAACTGGTGCATCCAAATCGAGGTGCCTTTTATGGGATAGTTCTTGAGATCGGTGTTTTGAGATTTATTCTGACTCCAGGCAGGCTTTCCCTAGTGTCTCTTTTCTCTCTGGTTCACTCTAGCAAACTGGCCAGCCTACAGCTCAGCCTACAGGTCCAGTTAGTCTAGCAGTCTCCTCCTAATTGCCTGATTTCACCCCGGCAGAATGGTTGAGTCTCACGGCTTTGGCACTGGGGCTGGGGATGATAGTACACTTCTCTCTGGGTGATTTCCCCACTTCAGGAGCTGAGCGCTTGGGGAGGTGGCTAGGGAGGTTTAGCAGGGGTAGCGATGGGCAGTTCTGTTCAGCTTTCCTCTCTTGGCATGGAACCACCAGTGAGCCAGGGCAAGGGCAGCCAGGGTGTACTGTGCTCAGGGTAGTGCCTTCTTTCTGTCAGTGGGGTCTGAATGGAAGAAGGGAGCCCCCACTTCTTGGCAGCTTTGCCCATAATTTAGCCTCAGCATCAGGATGAGAAATGCTGATGACCTGCCCCTCTTGGGAAGAAAGCCCTCTGGGAGCTGGGGGAGAGGGAGCACCAGTCTGTTACTTTTAGTTTTATATCTCATTATGGTTCTCAACTTTTTCTGTCTGATTTATTTTGCTTAGCATGATAATCTCAAGAGCCAGCCACGTTGTTGGAAATGGCAGTATTTCATCTTTTCTTATGGCTGAGTAATATTTCATTGTGTATATGTACTACATCTTTATCCAGTCAACTTTGGTTGTTTCCATGTCTTGGCCACTGTGAACAATGACTCTATGAACATTAGGGTGCATGTATCTTTATGGATAAATATTTTCGAGTTTTTTGGATAAATACCCAGAAGAGGGCTTGCTGGGTCATATGGTAATTCTGAGCTTTTTGAGGAACCTCCATACTGTTTTCCGTAGTGACTGTACCAGTTTACATTCCCACCAGCAGTGTCTGAGGGTTCCTTTTTCCCCACAGTCTCTCCAACATGTGTTATTACTTGTCTTGTTGATAACAGCCATTCTTACAGGTGTGAGGTGGTATCTCATTGTGATTTTGATTTGCATCTTTTCACATGTATGTTGGCTGTTTGTATTGTCATCTTGGGAGACGTGTCTGTTCAGGTCCTCTGCCTATTTTTTAATTGGATTGGGGTTTGTTTTTTTTTTATTGTCGAGTTGTATGAATTCTTTATATATTATAGAAATTAGGCTCTTCTGTGAGGCGTTTGCAAATATCTTCTCCCATTCAGATGGCTGCCTCTTTGCCTTGTCAATGGTTTCCTTTGCTGTGTGGAAGCTTGTTGTTTTGATATAATCCCATTCATTTATTTTTACTTTTAAGTTCCCTTGCCTTTGAGGTCAAATCCATAAAATCCTCTTTAAATCCAAGGTTCATGCATTTAATACCTATGTTTTCTTCTGTGCAATTTATTATTTCAGGTTTTATATTTAGGTCTTTGATCCATTTTGAGTTAATTTTAGTCTATGGTGATAGCAGTTTAGTTTCACTCTTTTGCATATGATTTTCATCTGGAGTGGAGATTCTGAGGAGAGGGAATAGGGTCATGCTTTAAGTACCACAGCCGTTCTTACCAAACTATAGTAGGTTTTCACGAATAAATGTTTCTTCATGTGCTATGTGTCTTTAGGACCATTTCCAGAGAGTTTCCATTAAAAAAGAAATTTTCACCAGTTTCACTGAGGAGCTGGTCTGTAGAGCCTCTTTTCTGTGCCAGAAATCCCTACCCCTCCACTGCATTTGACATTAGTATTAGTCAGGATTATATTATATTTGGTTGTGTATAACAGAAAACCCTAAGCAATACGGCTGTTGAAGACTGGAGGTATGGCATCTCCATTGTCATCAGGGCCGCCAGCCTTCTCTCTTTCTGCTTTAGTGAGCTAGGACACAGCTTCATCTTCTTGATCCCTCATGGCCTTGAGATGGCTCTTAGGGCTCCAGACATCTACTTCATGTTGTACACAGCAGAAATGAGGAAGGAGTAAGGAAAAACCTGGTCTCTTTTGTGAGGAGCCTTCTCAAGAGCCCTGACTTATGACTTTTCCTTATATTTCATTGTCCAGAACTTTGCAGCAATTTTGAACACTTTAAAATTAGAAGACTTTATTGTGTAAAACCCCAGCTTCTTCTCTTAGAAACTCTAGTGACCTAGGCCATTTGGCAATTTTGGCTGGAACCCAGGAGCAGCTGTCTGTCAGGTGGAGCATGAACTCTCCATGTGGCCACAAACCCTACCCAACCTACATAACTAAAGTCCAGAGGATCCTTGAGAAATTTTTAAATAAGAGAGTATATTTGGATAATGAGTTGCCAACCAGAGAATATGCTCCAAAATGGGGGAAATAGGGCAAGGTTTTTAAAGGCAGAAGTTGCAAGGAGCTGATGATCAAAGATGGGTTGCTAGGGGAAATAAGACCACACACATGCAGACATCATTTGTTTTCTAATTGGCTGACTCAGTGGTCAAGCTGATGCAGGACAGGGCAAATTTCCCCTGAGTGGCGGGGAGGCCAAGCCCTGGTCTTAGAGAAGAAGAGGGTCTTTTGGCAGAGAGTGTAGAAAGAATTAAACACATACGCTGAAGTTAGGGACAAAAGGAAAGTTTATTAAAGAGGGAGGAAAGCAAAGACTAGAGAAAGCAAAGACAAAAACCTAAGACAAGGAGAAAAAGCCCTGAGTGTCATCCAGTTCATATATTGTTCTTTCGTTCCTGCGAGTTATAGTTTAAAGTCTTTGTTTACCATTTTCCTTTGATATGGACATACAGTGAGGAAAGGGAAGGGGAAGAGTTTGTAGCTTGAAAGGCCTGCTGGCAGTTCCCAGACTTTAATCCATAGAGAATGAACAATTTTATTTTGTGTAGGGCAACCACTTAAAGACTCTGTTTTTCCTGTTTCCCCTTCCACAGGTGTGGGAAATGGGTTGTTAGCAATGCCAGCAGAAATCTTCCTCTGTTCTGCAGGTGTCCTCCTGGCCTGGCTACAGAGCTGATAGGCATATTGCAGTCTCTGAATGTAGCTTGATTTAACATTTTAATTATCGTGCCTCCTCTCTACATAAAGCAAGTGGGGTTGTGAGATGAGAGCAGTGGGTGAATATATGAGTAAGCATTTATCAATATTCTAGTTTCAGCGCGGGCCTGTAGAAAAAAAGGTGATTTTTTTTTTTTTAAATCACACAATTATAGTCCAGGGATTGATAGTTATTGCTGATGCAAGGCATAGGATTTATCAATCGGGGGCCGCTTGCTCTGCAGATGGTTTTGGAGTCCAGGAGGGCTATCATGCCTTGCAAGCACTTTCAGAGCTCAAGCTACAAAAATCCAAATGTTGGGCCACACATTATGATATTAAAGTTCTTATAACTCCTCACCTAGCATGCTCATTTAGGTCAGTTCCTGCTCTTGATAGTATTTAAGTGTAGACTCTTGGCTTGGAGAGGAGAGGAATGAGTAAGTGGAGGAGAGAGCCAGCTTTGCATGGGGTACCTTCCAAAGGTTGAATATTTGTCAGAAAATTTAGTTTTCTATAGCAAATCAAATAAGTTTTTGTTGAGTATTCCCCATCACTGATTCATTCAATAAGTATTTATTGAGAAGCTTTTAAGTATAAGCACTGTTTTAGTACTGGGAATACAGCTATGTGTATGAGAGGAAAATAGACAAAGGATTCCTGCACTTGTGAAACTTATATTATAATTGGGGAGATAGTAAACAAATAAGGAAAAAATATATTATATCAGATGGTAGTTCAGTGTTCTGAAGAAAAATAAGCAGGAAAGGATGAAATAGGGAACGAGGAATGTTTAAAATGTAAATGGTAATTAGGAGGAAGCCACTGAGAAGGTGATGTTTGAGCAGAGACCTAAAGGAGGTGAGGAAGTGAGCCACGTAGGTATGAGGAGTCGGAGGAATATTTCTAAACTGGGAGCAGCCAGCACCAAGGCCCTGAGGCAGGAGCATGCCTTGCTTTGTTTTAGAAACCGAAGGATCAGATGGTTTTAGCTGAGTGAGGGTGGGCAGTATGAAACTAGGTTAAAAGGTAATGTGGGGTGGGGCAGACTACAAGGTCCTCTAGGTCACTGCAAGGAATTTAGGTTTTATGCTAAGTACAAGAAAATCCCCAGGAGGGATTTCTTTCTCAGACTTTGCTTTTATGTTGATGTGGAGGTAAGAAATGTCCAAACCTGTAGAGAATTTTAATGAGTTTGAGCCAAACTGACAACAATTGCCAGGGAAGGAAAATCTCCATGGATTAAGAAAGTGCTCCAGAGAATAGAAATTTTGCAGCTTATTTTCTATATTAAATCAAAAGAGGAAATGTAAGGAAGGTTACATGAGTCAATGGTGGTAGATTAAGGGGGTGGGAGAAAGCAAAGCCAGGAAATCCCTGAGACTGGATAAAATGTAAAACAGAGAGACACATACTTCTTTTACATTGTGGGTACAGGAGAGTTAATAATTGGCATTTACAGCACATAGAGATGGTATGCGGGGGGGCAAGATACCCATGAGGAGTTCTGTGGTCTCCTGTGCTCTGGTGAGGTGGGCTATGCCCAGAAGTGTCTGGTAAAAAAGGGATTACTCTGACATTCCAAAGATGTTATCTTATATGCAAAAAGACAGCAGATGGGCTCACTTAAGGTAAAGATTGACCTTTGTCAAGAAAACTACAGGCCCAGGATGTGACTACCCTCCATGACTTGCTTTTAGTTAGGAATTTTTATGTTCAGACCATCCTTATGTGGTTAATTTTGGTCTCTGAGTTTGTAAGGCCCGCCATGCAGGCCTCCCCTGAGCTCATCAGGTTTAGTATGTGGACCCTTTTTCATCCACATTGAGAATAGACTTTAGGAGTAAGACCAGAAGCCAGGGGTCGCTTAGGAGATTATTTTAATGGTAAGATGTCTTAGTGGCTTGAACCATTGTGGTGGAGGTACTGAGAAGTGGTTGGATCATGGATGTATTTTGAAGATAAAACTGATAGCATTTGCTAGACATTTACATGTAGTTTGAAAGGAGATGATTCTTATCAAGGATGAATCCAAGATTTTTTTTCTGGGCAAGTGGAATGGAGGGTTGCCATTCACTAAGATGGGGAAGACTAGGGGAGAAGCAGGGAAGGGGTAGAATTTTAGAAGCCCAGCTGTAGACAAGTTAACGCTTAAGATGCATGTTAACTACCCAACCGGAGATGCTGGTTAAGCGTTTGGGTCTGTAAGTGTGGAGTTTGGGAGTTGTTGGCTGTAGGTGGTATTTCTACTGAACTGAATGAGATCACCAAGAAATGAGTACAGACAGGGAAGAGATAGACCCAAGGGCTGAGCCACAGCCACTCTAGCACTCGGTGGTTTGGGGACTAGTAGACTCTTATGAAGAATTCTGAGAAGGAGCTATCAGGTGGGTAGGAAGAAAACCAGTAAGTATGTGGAGGCTGACGTTGGGGCAAGGACCTGACCTTGGGGCAAGGACAACTCCCTGGGCAATAGGGGAGAAGGTACTCTTCGAGGTGGTGATTGAGGTGTTTGCAAGTTCTTTTCTGATTGCTTCTGTTATTTCAGTGCAGCAGGGAGTAGGCTCGTCAGGCAGACTGAGGGAGAGGGAGGCAGAGTGGAGGTCTGAGGAGTGGCGAAGTGTGGGATCATGGGATGGTTGTCCAGGAGAGTGAAGAGGACTCGGCAGAGGTAGTTGGACTGCTAGTGGCACCACGGCCCTCTCTAAGTTAGTGGTCATGAATCAGCATGGCCAGCCAGCCTGGGCAAGTTTTGTCTCATCCTTGCTCAGCTACAGGGAAACAGATGTGGAGTCTTTTGGGGCATGGAGGTAACCAGTGTTGAAGTTGTGCCAGATGAGCACCAGATGAGAAGGTCGAAGGGGTGTGTACTTAACTGTGGAATCAAAACATTGGCTTTTATGTTTAATGATCTCAGCGTTTCTCTGTGTGGCCCTCTTCAATCTCTTGGTAATTTAGAGTCATTGTAATTTTTTTACTCTAGGTTGTTCAGCCAAGTGCAATTTTATTTAAGAGCACTCCCTCCAGTGAGCTGGCCCAAGTGTATGTCTGTCTCCTGTTAATATGCTAATATAAAGTCATGCAGAGCTCACTGTTTCATTTGGAAGGTCACTGGTTCCTGGGGGTGTGAAGAGCAGCCGGGTAGACCTCTAGGCCCACTGGCCCTTCCCCTGGCTAGTCTTCCAGGGTGACTCGGGCCTGCAGTACCCGCTTCCTCACACTGGCACCTAATGTTTGAACAATTTTTTTCATATTTTAATACTGTCCTCTACTGTTCTTCTCTCCTAACTTACAAATAAGCTACTGTGGGCAGAAAGTGTCTCTTGTATCTTCCTTTGTTCATAGCACTTAAATATTTGGCTCTCAAGCTGTAAATTACATTCATTTATTAATATTCTGTGCTGTTGCAAAGGATGGGCTGTTCGCACTGCTCACGTTCTCTATGGGAACCTTGTGGGCCACTATTTCCCAGCATGCAGCTTAGTGTCAGGTTCTGTCGTCCTGCCCTGTCACAGGACCCTGGCTCCTCTGCCCGTGCTGGGAGCACTGGCCCAATGTTTTCTTCTGATAAGCCCCACCCAGTGTGCACCTCGAGCTGCCCTGAGCAGGTGATCTTTGTTGAGTGTTGAAATATTTGAACTAGTTGTCCCTCCTCCAAACAGGGTCCTTTGTCCTGGAGGCTCATGGAAACATGAGCTGCCCATCTGCTTTGGGCCCCAGCTTCTCAGGTGGCAACAGGGTTGTTTAGACACCAAAGGGATTTTTATTTTTATAAAGAGACTGGGAAGGTGGATAGGAGATAAACGAGATGAATTTTATTTTGGAAATGGCTGATAAAATTTGCACATGTGGGAGGCAAAGTAATTTAGTGGAATAATTTAGAGGAATATGTGAGACTAATGGAGTTTGCCCTTGCATGGTGATAAGGGGGACAAAAAGCACCTTGAAATTCTAGGTAGAAAGCACATTCTCTTCTTTCTGTAGTTTAGCTGAGCAAGTATTTATTTAACGTCTGATGTTTGTTCACCTGTTAGGTTTGTTGGCCGATAAGAAGTAAGAACCTTGTCTTCCAGGAGCTTGCCAGGTTTCATGATGCTGACTGCATGCTAGGCGTCAGTGCTAGTACGGCCTAAGCGGAGTGCAGCTGCCGTGGAGGGAGAAGACTTGTCCTCCAATATCAGTGAAGGCTGCCAGCCCACGGCCTTGACCTTAGTGATAGTGGAATCCAGAGAAGGAAGAGCTGGGATGGAGGAGCCTCCGAGGAGAAGCAGGATTTAAAGGATAAGGAGGATTAGATAGGGAGGGGCGGAAACCTAGGGGTCAGGTGTGAGGAAAGGGGAAGGTGACATTAGGAGGAGCTTGGACTCGATTCTCTAGCCTGGGAAAGTGGCTTCCGCCCTGGCTGTTTCCCAGGATTCTAGAACAGAGGAGAATCCCGTTTTCACCCTAGATGTGCTCCCTGCGCCTGCCCTGCCCATTCCTCCTCATCTCTGCCGAACTGGAAATGGCACTGTCATCCTCAGGTCCTCTCTTTGCTTCACCTACTGTGTTCACTTGATCGCTGCGCCTGGAGGACCACCTCATTTGTTTAATTCCACTCTACTATTACTGTTCTTTGCTTCTATAACACTATAATTCCCCTTCCTCTGAGTCTCCATGGTCTTGCCTGCCCAAGCTGTATTTCTAAATCACAAATATAGTCAGGTAAGTCCTCTGCTTAAAAATTCCTGATGATTCTCCACTGTCCATAGGACAAAGTCTAAACTTCATTTATAACCTGGCTCCAGCCTCTAATTCCTGATTGTGTTCTGAGTCTGAGCGACCATGTAGGAGAAGTAAAGTATTTTATAGTAAAGTATTTACATTTTCCATAGTTCATAGTTCACTAACAGGATAGTCTACTCAAAAGCACTTGGAACTTATGGTGCAACGTACTTTCCTTATTAACCATGCATAGCTATGGCACAGGAGAAGCATTTCTATTTATATTGATCTCATATTGCCAAGGAAAAGTTGAAATATGGATAGTAACTCATATTTTTAAAGGCAGCAGGAAGATAAATGATACCTTTGCGGAGGATTGCCACCCCAAATGGCAAAGTTTTAAAAAAAGTCTGGTGCTTAAAGAGATAAGCCTCAGGTATCTGGAAAACCCACTCAAGGAAATGTGAGACGGTCAGCAGGCATCCATCCATAGATCCTGACAGATCCTATCAAGAAATAGCAAGGCCATGGGTGAGCAGTGAGAGTTAACAATGAGAAGGAAATCACAGCTACACCAGGCTTGTCTCTGCTGGCTGCCGTGTAGAGTTGGAGCCCAAGCCCTTGGCGCCAAACCTCTCTTTCTGGGTCAGTGATTTGAATGGCGTTTCTTGGAAGTGGAGGCAGGCTCTTTTCTGACCCAGCACATGGAAGGTAGGAAGCCAGCCTGGACACATTCTGGAGTTGGCTGCCCTGAGGGTATTTCAGAAGTGGGAGCAAATATGGTCACATCCCCACACAGTAGAAGAATAGCGAAGAATCTCCAAGGGCCTGTGGTGAATGGACCGGTGATGAGGCTGCCTTCCCTCAGAGAGAACAGATTTCATGGTCAGGAGTTCTTGGGGGCAGCGATGGCAGTTTCAATGGGGAGAAAGGGTCATTGTAGATACCCCCTAAGGAGTCAGAGTCCTCAGTGCCTTGAGCAGAAGGGGATGCGCCTCACTGGGTGCACGCCTTTGTAACACCCATGCGCCTGCAGTGGCACCTTGTTGGGGGTGGGTGTTGGGTAATGCAGAAGGACACACAGAGTGACTGTCTTACTAACCCTCTCGATTCTGTCTGTAGTGTGGACACTCCACGCAAACTTGCCTCAGGAGGTGTTGCCAGGATTAGTGGCTAGTTGAGTTGTTCCTCCCATGGGGGACGAGGGCACCTCCTTCCCCTTGTCTGTGAGGGGGTGGGGGTGGGAAGGGAGGCAGTGCTGCTTACAGAGCAAGAGGCTGCTGGGATTACCATGCTGTCTTGCGTGCACTCTTAATCCTCCTGTGGAACAGTGAGTAGCCCGAGAAACCTGAATGGTGTGTTGTTAGTTCATGGCTGTTATACCACATATAAAACACGGATAAGCCTTGTTATCCAGTGAGTTTCTGCAGTCAGTTCTTACTGATCAAGCTGTTGGATCAAAGGAAAACAAAGCTGCAGGAAACATGGTGCTTTCTTGCACCTTTTTGAAAATGCAAGTCATGTTGTCTAGGAAATCCTCCCCGCTAGTGCTCTGCACATCGCTAGCATTGGAACTATGGAAGAGGCAGCTGAAGTTATTCCAGGAAAGTGCCTGAAGTTTGGTAATAAAAAGTGGCGTTTCTCCCCTGCCTCTAGGCTGGGTTTCTGGGAGTGCACGTGGCCAAAAGGAAACCTTGCTCAGCTTTGGGAAATGATTCCCTTGGCTCTGGCACTTGCCTCTAGGTGTCCTGGCAGCCCTGAGTGAGGGCTTGTGCGGGCTGTGTGCAAAGGTTCCCAGTGCTGAATGCAGTGTGATGAGTGAGAGGGTGCCAATTGGTTGGAAAGGTGTAGATAAACAAGAGCAAATATGTATACAGCGGTGTGCACTCTGAGCTCCCAGAGCTGCTGCCAGACTGAGGACTCGCAAGTTCGGCCACAGCCTCTCCTGGGCTGGCTCAGGAGCAGCGGGGAGCCTGCAGTACTGAGCACAGAAGGAGCCTTCCCTGCTCGCTGCTAGTTAAGAGGACACTTAAAGCATTTTTTCTAAGGTGACCTAGTCTAGCAAAGGTGAACTGCTTTAGTGGGGGTGAAGGTGTGACTGTAGACACAGCAATGGAGAAAGCTGGGGGTGAGATGCCCGCGAGCCCTAAGCAGTCCTTCCTGGCGACTCTGGGTGACTCACGGGTGACCCTGCTGTCTGTCTACAAGCGATGGTCCTTCAGGAGGAGCCCTGGGGCCAGTGACTCCACCAGACCAGCGCCTTTGGAGGAGGAAGGCTCTCTTCCATTAGAAGAGGGAGAATTTTCCCAGAAGGTTTTGAATGGAACACGGGAAATCAGTTCCAATCAGGTCAGTGCAATTGCAGAAGGCCTAAAAAGCCAAGAGGGGGTTTGGGTCTGGTTTCTAGATGGAGGTTTCTCCCTTGCCTTATATAGAAGGGGTCAGGGGTACAGGTCTGGGGTGGGAAGTAACAGTCTGAATATAGCACTGAGCTGGGAGTTAAGGTGACTTCTCCAGAGATTAAGTCCATAGTGGATAATGTTGGGTTTATTGCTTCTTATTTTCAGGTTATTTTATAAGCCTTTGTAGAGAGAAATTTTTTTAAATGCAAATCAGACAAAAAAGGATCTTTCTCCTCTTTTTAAAAAAATCTGTACCTTATTCCACATATTTTGAAAATGTTGCTATAAAATGAAGCTGCTCTTCTTAAGCATATGAAAGTTTGTTAACACAGAAGTCTGGTAAAGTTCAAAAATAAGGCAATGTAACATTTTGTGAAAATGATGCCTTTCAGTAGAAATTCTGGGTGGGACTGGTGGTCTGTAGGGTGTCTTTTTCATTGAGATAAGTAAGTGGAGAAAATAATACTGGTTAGATACAAAGGAAAGTTTTTATAAGTTCTTGGCCCTTTTAGGAGATATTTTTGTTTCTTTTAGTGATATTTTTGTTTCTTTTAGTGTTAGTTATTTGTTTTAAAAGTCCCCAAAACTGAAGAAATTTTGTGAAGAGATTTTTGAGATGTACTGTACAAGAGATATGTATGTTGAAAGAGATTTATGAATGTACATTTATGAAGTTCACAGTTAGCTTTTACATTTTTAGCTGAGTATCTAAGATAGCAAAATAGTAAATGTTTTTGGAAAATGCTTGAGAGGACTTCTTTAAACTGTTCAAACTTTTATTTACAAAACCCAGCCTAAGATTGAGGTGTTTGAATGATTTTTAATGGCCAGCACTAATCTCACATGACTAGGCGAGTGGTCGGAAGCCGGCTGGGGTGGAGGCTGGGGCACCCGTGGTTGTGTTCTCTGCCATTGCCAGGCTGTGGGTCATGGCAGATGAGTCTTGGACTCCTTGACCTTCAGATTCCTCATTGCCAAGTGGAATAAGTCCTGCCTCATCGGATTGTGAAAACACTTTGTAGAGTATTGTATATACAGAGAATGGTGTAGCCAAAATTGTGACTTTCAGTAGAATTCCCATCTTGGAGATGTGTTTGGTGCCCTATAAATGTCTAGTAGAACTATGTCAGCCAATTAATCTGTCTAAAGCTCTGTTATAAGAATAACACATGCTCATTATACAAAACAAATTTGCCATGAGGCAAGGGGAATATAGAAAAGTATAAAGAAAAAATTAAAGCCACCAAATGAATGCCCCAGCCATTTTCCTTCTACCAGTATGTTGTAATTTATTGTGAGGAGAGTTGCTAATTTATCGTGAATGGAATGTGTGTAGGTATATGTGAGTTTTGTGTATGTGTACATATATGTATTATTTTTACAAATATAGGATCAGGTCTTTTTTTTTTTTTTACTTAATATTTTTTTACTTCATATTTTTACTTAATATTTTGTGGACAGTTATATACACAACTCTATATCAGCAGTTTTACTTGTAGTCTCACTTTTAAATTTAGGATTATTTTTAGAAAGAATTTAAGTTAATTATTCTGAAATGGAGGAAATTTGTAATGGCCGGTTTATGATGATAAAAGTAACTGTTGAGTACTTGTTCACTGTTAACAGTATATTGACTCAAAGTCTGTAATAAATCAAACTTTGGATCTATTTGAAAGCTAACTTATTTATACTTGGTATGTAGAAGAGAACTTCTATGTCACTTCATTTAATCACCATCCCCCTTTAACAGACAGAAAGCTGAGATGGAGAGGTTAATTTGTGGGAAGGATTTAATCCTAGGTCTGTCTGAGGACAAGCCCTTTGCTTTTCCATTGGGACATGGAACTATTATTTAATATACTGGGTGAGATAGAGTTTTGAAAATATCTGAATATTGGAGAGTTGCTAATTTATCGTGAATGTAAAGTTAGCTTGCAGGTGGTGATGCATCGTTTATAAAAGATGTGAGTAGCTGCTATGAATAAAACATTTCAAAATTGTGATTGTGGTTAATAGTTTTATGTACTTATATTTTACGTTGTTTATGCAGTACAATTTAGTTTGAGATCATGATGTTGAGCAAGTTGTAAGTTTCTTCTGTGTTTTTGACGGGCAGAGGGGGGAAAATGTCTTTTAAGGTAGGGGTCCCCAATCCCTGGTCTGTGGACTGGTACCGATTTGTGGCCTGTTAGGAATTGGGCCACACGTTGTGTATGGGAGGTGAGCCACAGGCGAGCGAGCAAAGTGAAGCTTCATCTATATTTGCAGCCGCTCCCCAGCGCTAGCATCACCACCTCAGCTCCACCTCAGATCATCAGGCATTAGAGTCTCATAGGAGCACCAGTCCTTGGTGCCAAAAAGGTTTGAGACCACTGTTTTAAGGCATAACTGGTAAAAACATGAAGTCTGGAGAGGGCATCCCTCCCTGCCCCTGTATATTAGCAGGCTCAGCAGGTTGGGCTAAGCCTGGTGAGGCTCCTAGACCATTACCCGCTCCCCCAGAGGAGCTATCTGTCGCAAGCAAGGAAGGCAGCTATCGGAGTAACACCTTGGGCATGTTTGTGTCTTTCCACAATGCTAGGTTTATTGAGTAGAACCTTCTTAGATAAACCAAGCAGATACTCATGCAGGCAAACACACAACATGCAGAGAAGGGGGAGTACAGAGGCTTATGTGACAGAGCGATAGCGTAAAAGCCCTCTGCGTTCTTGGAGTCTTGAAGTGGGCTGTGGAACTGGCGGCCTGGACATCCTTAGTCCCTCCAAGCCAGTGGCACAATGGGCAGGAAGTCTGTGTCTTCAGCTGTAGCATTACCTTCACAGTGTGTTCTGGTCAGGCTTAGTGCTTGGCTTATATAGCCCTCAGTGGGCAGAGTTCTTCAGTTATCAGTCCTGGCAGCTGTGTGGCTCTTTTCCACCATTGTGGCTGTGACATGGCTGTGATGTTTCTGTCATTTTGGGCTTCTTTGGTTTTGGACCTTCAGGTCACACCCTAAGGGTGTTCCCATCATGTGACTTGGTTGTTTGCCAGTTGATATTACTGTCATGGCTCCCAATGGAGTCCATTTTGTAAAGTCCTAAAAGTCTTCATTCACTGTGTCTATGCACAGGCTAACCAAAGACTAGAATGTAGGGGCCTCAGTGCCTGGACTGGGTGTTCTGGCCCGGACTTCCTCAGATCTCCGGGTTGCTCCCTGCGCCATGGTCTCCTCTCAGACCCAGGACAATGGACTGAAAAGGAATGGGCTCTTGCATCTCAGAAACCCCCTTTGGGGTAGTGGAAGGGGTAGATGTTACTTGGCACTTGTTGCAGTTGAAGAGTGTAGAATTCTCCTTTTCTCCCAGAAACAGCTGTCCAAGACTTCATCGTGGCTCTACTGACTGCTTTGGCCAGCCTTGGTGGCTGTTTCATTTGTCTTTATAGTCGGTATTTCTTACAGTGTTATTAGTCCACAGTAATCATGCTGTTGAATGAGTGAACAAATAAACGAGAAGTGGGTTTATATTCTTAGGTTTCAGACTTAACCATTTTAGAAAGCAAGATACAGAATTGTATGTTGGGTGAAGGGTTGTTAGGTAGGATTTTATTTTTACCCAGATGAAATCAAGATGATCTACTTGGTACAGATATATCCCTGCTAAAATAAAGGGAAAAAAATTAGACATAGTGGGATAATCTAGTCTCTTAAAGAAGTCACTACCTATTGTCATGGAATCAGCAGCAGCAGCAGCACTATAATATTTTTTGCCTTTCTAGAGAACTCATCATTGTATTTCTTTAATTTAGTTTTCTCTAAAATTAGTACCTGCTGGATATAAACATCAACAACAGAATATAGAAGTAAGGATTTGTTTCCCCTCTAGACAAATAGAGTATACTGTATACTCAGTCAGTTCTGCACCTTTTTTCCCCTTTAATCTGTTATGGATGTCTTTCTGGGCCAATGCGGGTAATTCAGATTTATTTTAAACCACTACGTAAAATTCACATTTGTTTTAAATCACTACATAAAATTCACCTTTGTTTTAAACCACTACATAAAATTCACCTTTGTTTTAAACCACTACATAAAATTCACATTTGTTTTAAACCACTACATAAAATTGGGTGTATACTTTACATAGCCAGTTCTCTATTGAAGAATATTTATGTAGTTCCCAGGTCTGCACTATCCAAAGGTGACAATGAATATTCTCATGTAATTTTATATATGATGAAATTCCCAGAAGTGGAATTACTGGGACAAAGGCAATGGGCATTTAATGTTTTGATAGATACTGCTTAATTGCTCTCCAAAAAGATCATATAAATTTATTTTTCTACAGTGGTTGCGAATTATTTTTCTCTACACTTTTGCTTAATGTATCATCAGACTTTAAAATTTTGCCAACCTATTGGGTGAAAAGTGATATCTTACATTTGTATTTTATTATTTTCCCTTCTCACTCCCCATCCCCCTGCCGCTCTGCCTGCCAGTATTACTGAGACAATTGACAGCATAACGATTTGACTTACATATATTGTGAAATGACTACCATAGTAAGTTTGGTGAACATCCATTATCTCATAGATAAAAAGAGAAAAAAAATGTTTTTTTCCCTAGTGATGAAGACTCTTAGGATTTATTCTTTTAACAACTTTCCTATATACCATGTAATAGTGTTAACTACAGTCACCATATTGTCCATCACATCCCTAGCACTTATTTATCTTATAACTGGAAGTTTGTACCTTTTGACCACCTTCATCCACTTCCCCCTCCCTGCACCCTCTGCCTCTGGTAACTACACATCTCATCTCTTTTTCTACGAGTTTAGTTTTTTCTTTCTTCTTTTGTTTTAGATTCCACATATAAGTGAGCTTATATGATATTTGTCTTTCTCTTTCCAACTAATTTCACTTAGCATAATGCTCTCAGGGTCCATCTGTGTTGTTACAAGTGGCTGAAGAATGTGTGTGTGTGTATGTGTGTGTGTGTGTGTGTGTGTGCGTGCGTGCGTGTAACACATTTTCTTTATCCATTCATCCATTGATGGAAACAACACAGGTTGTTTCCAGGTTTCAGCTATTGTAAATAATGCTGTAATGAACACGGAGGTGCAACTATCTGTTCAACATAGAGTTTTCATTTACTTCAGATAAATACCCAGAATTGGGAGTGCCGGGTCATACCGTAGTCCTATTTTCAGTTTTCTGAGGAAACTCCATGCCGTTCTGCATAGTGGCTGTGCTAATTTACAATCCCATCAGTAGTGCACAGGGCTTCCCTTTTCTCCACATCCTCACTAGCGTTCATGTTATCTCTTGTCTTTTTGATAATAGCCATTCTAACAGATAGGTATAAGATGAAATCTCATTGAGGTTTCGATTTGCATTTCCTTGATAATCAGTGGTGTTGAGCATCTTTAACATGTACCCGTTGGCCATTTGTATGTCTTTGGTAGAATGTCTATTCAATTCCTCTGCCCATTTTTTTAATTGATTATTTACCTTTTTTCTTGCTATTGAGTTGTTTGAAATTTTTATATATTTTAGATATTAACCCTTTATCAGATTTACGGTTTGTAAATATTTTCCCATTTGTAAGTTGTCTTCATTTTGTTGATTGTTTCTTTAGCTGTGCAGAAGCTTTTCAGTGTGATGTAGTCCACTTGTTTATTTTTTATTTTGTTGATTGTGCTTTAGGTGTCACATCTACAAAAAAATCATTGCCAAGATCCATGTAAGGGAGCTTTTATCCTATGTTTTTCCTTCTATGGTTTTATAGTTTCCAGCCTTACATTTAAGTCTTTAAATCAGTAGAATTAATTTTTGTGAGTGTTGCAAGATTGGGGTCTAGTTTCATTCTTTTACATGTGAATATCCAATTTCCCTAGCACTATTTATTGAAGAGACTGTCTTTTCTTCACTAAGTATTCTCGGTTCCTTTGTCAAATATTAATTGATCATATATTATTGTTATTTTAAAAAGGTTTATCAACCACTTACATTTCTTTTTCTGAGGATTAATTTAAGTAGCAACTTCTTATGTATTATATAATAGCATAAATTATAAACATTAGGTTTATACCTAAGTCTTTCAAAGGAATAACATTTGTTTTATGTATAGCCGGTCATACCTGTAATCCTAGGCAGAAACCACTACTTTCATTAGCCACAATGGTATAGATTTTTGTGTGATAAAATACTAACTGTATTATTTCATTGATCCTGACAACCATAATCAATTTATCAGTAATAATAATAAATAACAAAAATGATCCCAAGTTTATTGGCTTCTGTCGTATAATAAACGTACCTGAATTAACTTAGTCTTGTTTGTGTGACTTTTCTTTTAACCAGTGGTAATATTGCACGTATCTAAGGTAAAGTCTTTTCAATCATGATCTTAATCATATTCTGGGAAATGACATAAAGGAATTATGACCTTATGGTTCTTACTTAAACTATTTCATTCAGATATATAAAAAATATATTCCAAGTTGCTTGATAGTGACAAGCTTGTTATTTAAAATTTCTTTGTTTGGAGAGCCTTGAAATATAGTGTTATCAGAGAAGATTCTGAAGCAGAAAAAAATGCTGTTGATTGATAAAAGTCTGATGGAATAATTGTTATAATACATATATGTTAAAAGCAACAGAATTCTCTAAAACTGTTGATAATAAAGCTGTGAGGAATGAGATTGGGAATGGGTTTTCTGAAGCAACATTGTGAAGTGCTTCTTGGAGAAGTCTTATAGTCTGTGAATTTCTAAATTTTATTTTTATTTTATGTAGAAAACAACATATGTATGTATTGAGGTTTGTTAATTTTGTTATTAATTTTATTCACTTTTTCTCCTGGGCAAATAATGGGTTTACTGCTTCCAGTTTTTCAGTATGGGTAAATATTTTTTCTTGCTGTGGTCAAGAGAAGGAAATAGGCCATAAATGGTCATTGGTCAATGGTCAATGGAATTTTTCAGAAAGTACACAGTCAGCACCAGGGCTGGGGGCAGTCCTGGAGGGAAGAGATCAGGTTGCTGCACACACAGCCCAGGCACCTAGTCCGCCCTCATTAATGTTTGAATTAATGCCTGAGTTTTGGTTAGTTTGTTATTTTAGTAGATAAAATTTAAATAATTATCATTAGAAACTCTTTTTTGGACCTTTGTGAAACAATGTTAAAGGATAGTTTGAAGGAGGTAAAGTGAGGGTTGGGGGAATTTATACTCTAGTTTTAATGGTTAGTTTTCCTTATCAGTAAAATGGTGGAAAATAAGATCCCTGCCTACCTCACTGGGCCGTTTTTGAAGATCAGATGAGGTCATGTTTGTCTTCGTAGTCGTTCATTCATTTGCAAACATTTATGATGTTATATTTAAAAAATAAAAATTTTTATTAAAATATAGCTAACATACAACATTGCATTAGTTTCAGGTGTACACCATAGTTTTTCAACATTTATACACGTAAAGAAGTGATCACTGTGATAAGTCCAGCAACCAGCTGACACCGTACAACGCCGTCACAGTACTGTTGACCGTTTTCCACACACTTCACCCTACATCCCCATGACTTATTTGTTTTATACCTGGTAGTTTGAAACTTTTTATTTCCCCTCACTCCTCCTTTTGATTTTTTAATTACAGTTGACATTCACTATTATTTTATATTAGTTTCAAGTGTACAGCACAGTAGTTAGGCATTTATATAACTTATGAAATGATCCCCCCAATAAATCTTACGCCCATCTGGCACCATAGACAGTTATCACCATATTATTGACTAAGGACCCTGTGCTTTACTTCATATTCCCATGACTATTTTGCAACTATCAATTTGTACTTCTTAATTCCTCACGTTTTTCACCTGCTCCCAAACTCCCTCCCATCTGGCAGCCATCAGCTTGTTCTCTGCATCTGTGAGTCTGTTTCTGTTTTGTTTGTTTATTTTGTTCTTTAGATTTCCATATGTGAGATCATATGGTATTTGTCTTTCTCTTACTTATTTCACTTAGCTTAATACCTTCCAGATCTATCCATGTTGTCACACATGGTAAGATTTTATTCTTTTTTTATGGCTGAGTAATAGTCCATTGTATATATGTACCACAATTTCTTTATCCAGTTTATTTGTGGGCACTTAGGTTGCTTCCATATCTTGCCTCTTGTAAATAATGCTTAAATGAACATAGAGGTGCATATATCTTTTTGAATTAGTGTTTTGAATTTCTTCAGATAAATATCCAGAAGTAGAATTGCTAGGTCATATGGTAGTTCTATTATTAATTTTTTGAGGAACTTCCATACTGTTTTTCCATAGTGACTGCACCAATTTGTAATCCTATCAACAGTGCAGGAGGATTCCCATTTCTCCACATTCTCTCCAACACTTGTTGTTTATTGATTTATTAGTGATGGACATTCTGACAGGTATGAGGTGATATCTCGATGTTAGGCTTGTAAGTCCCTTTAGCTTTCAGGCCTCCCTGCAAAGCTGTAGGTAGCATCTTATTATTACCCCATTTTATACGTAAGAAAACTGAGGCTCAGATTCACTCAGACAAGGCTGGAATTTATACCCAAGACTATCAGAAATACTCTGAAAAAATTCACAAATAGGAAAGATGTATTTAAACAAACATATGTGAAAAGGTTCTTTAGTGTATAAAGCCAAGTATATCATCAGTTCATCATTGTTGTTGCTTATGTTAGTATGGTTTAACAAAATATTTTCCTTAGATAAACTGAAAAACCACATTAAAGTAATACTTTAAAAAAAATTTTTTTAAAATTGGAAAATATATACAGATAATAAAAAAAATCAGAATTTTATAACTCACCCCTAGATAACCTCAATTTTACATATTAATACATAAGTGTCTACTCCTGTAAGTCTGTTTACATCTGTACACATATGTACAATACCTATGGGTTTAACGTGAGACGATTCTTCCTCATTGGGGTTTTAGAAACACCCATTTTCTCTGGTGTGGTTTGGGTGGGATCTTTTCAAGGTCTCTTCTGACCCTCCCTCCCCTGTGAATCTCTGACATCCTGAGAATTCTCAGATAAGGATAGAGCCAGGCAGTGACTCAATCACAATATATTTGGGAGGATGTACAAGGTGCCTGAACCATTGCCACCTCTGCTTGTGCCCTGCCTCCTCTCTTAAGTGTGGTTGCCTTGAGTATATTTGGAATTAGACATGTTGAAGAAAGCAAAGCAAGTGCCGATATTCTGCTGTAGTTTTTCTGAAGTGCCAGAGACAGCTAGAGGTGACGGATACTAAAGGATGAAGGCAAGTCTCGGATTCAGGCAGCCAGGCTCAATGGTCCTGGCTGCACCCTTGCCTCCCTGGTGCTTTCACTCTGTAATACGCTACGTCACTATTTTTCGTGTTTCCTTCATTTTGCTTTTCTGTGTTGCAGTCTCTTCCCATAATTAACATAGCTAAAAAGAAAAAGTAACCTTAAAAGTTGTTTTTAAAAAAATAGAGCCTGTTAGACTTTTGAGCTGGATTTAAATCCCAGTTCTGTTATTTAAATTGACTTGTGGCCTTGATAAAATTCTGAGTCTGTTTCAACAGTAAAATGGTGATAATACCTACACATAGAATTATCCTGAGTATTAGGGATATGAAATACTATCCTCATAAAATAACACTGAGAATCATTAACATCTTGCTATTACTGGTTCGTGTACATATGAAAATATCAGGACTTTTTTGTATTTTGAATTTGGTGAACAGTTCAGGAGTATAGAGTTGTATGGGGTGGAGGTTATATACTGGAAGGGTTGTATACATGCATAACGTTTTTGGCTTATAAATTGTTAAGGGTGTTTGTTACACATCAAAATGAAAGAAATCTCGAAGAGAAGATATCTTGTTTAAGAGAAGGTATCTTGTTTGGTGTTACACACCAAAATGAAAGAAATCTCGAAGAGAAAGTATCTTGTTCCAGGTGTAATGGAAGTGGCTAGTGGTCCTTACATTGTACACGTGGTAGTAGTGCTCTTTGATTTGTGATCAGTCATTTTCTACAAGGCATGCCATTTTGGGGCTTTTCAATTCAGTCTGTCTTTGAAACCTTTATCAAAATATGCCACCCCATTTCCGGTATCTTCATACCAGGTTGATCTATCTGAAGGTTTCATTTTCCTTTCCTGGTTCCATCTTGGTAAGTCAACAGTTTATAGTCTATTTCCTGTCTTTTATTATTATTATTATTAAAATCTTGGCACTTTCAGCAAATTCCATGTGACCTGGGTGCCTAGAGAGGTGGCAAAACATTGAAATTCATTTTGGATTCCCCCATGTGAAATCCCCCGCTCTGCTTGTGTTTCTAGTCCCTTCTTTCTAATCCTGATTCCTGTCTTACGAATAGGTTATTAAAAATCCAAAAGCTAGCAAATGTTCTTCCCCAGCATGGTGTTGGGCCTGCTGGAGAAGTCCCAGATGTTTGTCCTCAAGGAGTATATAAATTAGTGGGGTTTAGACAACACTAGGCCTTCTGCAAGGTTTTCCTTTGACACACCTAGGCCCACTCTCCAGTGTCCGTGATCGCTTGATGAGTCCTTAAAACCAAACTTGTTTATCTGACCTCTTTAGATGAGAGGTTTTTTTTCCCACCAAAGATTGTCTTAATTGAAGAATGGAATTAAAAATGCACGTGTACGTGCACGCACACATACACACCTCATATGTGTACACTTAAAAACTAACCAAACACGTGGCAGCTGTTATGAGATTGCTTGTAAACCAGCAGGTACTCTGGTGTTATTTGCAAAGCTTTGTCCTCCATAACTGCTTGTCCTTAGAAACCTGCCTGTCTGGAAGGAGGGCCTCTGAGTATTGTTTTCTGCAAAGAAATAGCTTCCAATACTTCTACAAACCTTTTGGCAGGAGCATAGAATCAGTAATCCAGGGATTAAGACCCAGCATTGTGGTTTGTGGATTGGTGAGTTGTAGCTAGACTTAGGACCAAGAACAATAAGTTGGGTAGTGCATCATTAGAGATTTATTTTTCCAATAGACTGTGCGATTGAGAGTTATGTCATAATAAGGAGGCAATTTCTGCTTCCTAAGATACTGTATTGAAGTGTTTGTCCTTGGATAGCCTTAGTTTTTCCTTCATCTTCTTCAGTTACATATTGAATTAATACCAATTACAATCAAATCACTGCTGTGGATCTCTTTTATGCTCGTGTTATTTTATTTTTATTTTTAAAATTATTTATTTTTTAGAATTCGGTAACACATGTATTGTATGATAAGTTGTACAGTGAAAAGTAACTCTTCCTTTTTACTCCTGTACCCCGGCCACCTGATCCTTTCAGCTGCCCCTTTTGGTGGCTTTCCCAATGAACACTTTCCTGTATTTAAGTCTTTATATGATTCCCTCTTGTATTGACTGAGCTTGTCCATGTGACTGGCTTTGGCCAATGGTGAACTAGCTAGTAAGTGTGATGCAGGGACAGGCTTGATAAAGTACTTGCACATTGGGACCAATGCTCTGGGAATGCTCACTATTATGATACTTCCTCTTAGAACACAGAAACTACCCATTGTGAGGTACCCAACCTAGCCCATGGAGAAGCTATATGGGAGAGATCTGGGGTCCCTGCCAATAGCTTCCAGCCTTGTCAACTTGCCAGCCATGTGATAAATGAGCTTTCATGGAAGTGGAACCTCCAGCCCCATTCAGGCCATTCCAGATGATGCTATGTGGGGCAGAGAGGAGCTTTCCCTGCCAAGACCTGTCCAAATTGAAAAACTGTGAGCATTAGCTACTAAATTATATGGTTTGTCATATAGCAACAGATAACTGAAACACTATATATTTTGAGTCTTGCTTTTTTCACTGAATGATATATTAGATATCACTTTATTTCAGTATTTACAGAGTTGCCTCATTCTTTTTTAAGAACTGGATAGTATTCCATTGTATGGCTGCGCAATAATTTATTTAATTATCCTTTTATTGTTGTATATTTATGTTGTTTCCAGTCCTTTATTGCATGCTTGCTTCCTTTTGCACACGAACATATACATTATTGGCTAAGTTCTTAGATATAGAGTTGCTGGGTCAAAGAGTACATGAATTTGTAATTTTAATAGGTATTGCCAAGTTGCCCTCCAGAGAAGTAATATTCCCACCAGCTCTGGGGATCTAGTTGATGGATGCCAATCTGAATGGTGAAAATTGAGTCACAGTGCAATTGGAATGTTATTACATTTCTCCTTTAATATTTTTTTCCCCATATCGAAAAGCCATTTGCATTTTCTTTTTGATGAACTCCGTTTTTTTTTTTTTTTTCTGTTGGATTGTTGGCCTTTTTCTTCTTCAAAGGAGCTTTTTATATATTAAAGAAATTAGCTCTTAGTTTGCTTAATGTGAAGCAAATCTTTTTTTCTCCTCAGTTTCTTATTTATTTGCCTTGATTTGAGCAACTTTTTCTTAATTATGATTAATTTTGATAGCTGTCTTTTATAACTGCTGGATTTTCTTATTTTCATTTTGTCATATTTAGTCTTTTCTCAGTCCTTGATTATAATAGATATTGACCTATGTTTTCTTCTAGTATTTTTATTATTTTGCTTTTTGTATCTCTTTCCTAAATCTATCTAAAAAGCCTTTTGGTGTAGAGGTTACACATTTATGTTTTTCCAGATAGATTTGTGAGGTGGCTAACCTGTGGTCCATTAATATTGTTATGCCATATCTTTCTTATATATTACATTTCATACCATAGATAATTTCAGTTTATTTATTGAATTCATCAAACTCTTTTGAATAGCTATCCCATAAATTACTTAATTATTCCCTTTTTTCTATACTATCTCAGGAAATGCTATAGTGCATATTTTTAAAAATCTTTATCATTATTAACCTCAGACTAGTTTATGATTTCCTTTGTGGATATACAACTAAATATTTCTGGTCTGTTTTAAAAGTTATTTAAACTTTCATCTTGTTAAGCTACTCAAAAGCCAGAGTTGGAAAGGTAAGCATTTTATGCATGGGAATATGAAGGTCAATCCATGTAATTTAGATTCATCTGAAGGTAAATTAGGATTGTTTAGGCATAGTGAGTGACATGCTTTTTTATCATGTACCATATGTAAAGGCTTATTCCTAAATTTCTAAAACATGTTATAGTCCCGTTATAAAAACTATATCTAATTAAGGGAGTGCTAAGGTTGGGACCCTATGAAAAGAAAATTGTGTCATGTTAATAGAATGGCTGAGGCCACATCATTGTGAAAAGAAATCAGGAAATTACACTTTTACTGTGGTTCATTAAGAAAATGGATTCATTTAATTTGGTGACACACTTGTAATTTTATGTAACGACTGTAGCTGTCCTGAACACTCAGGAAGGCAGTGACACTCAGCAGAGGCAAAACTGAGCAGTTCCTTGTTAAACTTAGCTTCCTGTTCTTCCAGCTTTTCCCTTTCTTGCCCTCATGGCGCAGGTCATGTCTGCTGGCTCAGGGAGCTTACCTCCATACCTTTTTTCACAGGCCTGTCGTCTGACCTCGTGGGGCCTGGGAGGCCTACATTTGGAACATGTGCCCTATGGTTGTTAAGGATAGTTAACCTAAGAGATTGAGATGGACACCCCTAAAAAGAGATACAGAATTAAGGTTTTACCTAATCTTTGTATTTGCATTACAGCAGGACCCCTAAAGTTTGAGCTGAAAGGACCAAGTTTGGGGGGTGGGGAGGAGGTTCAGATATCAGCCAGTGGTGGGAGAGGCTCTCGGGATACTCGTGGGCTGCTGTGCCTCTGTCATAGGCCTGCTATACTTGTTCTGTGCTTATAAACTGTGTCATGCTCTCCTCGTTTCCTACAGAGACCGCTACGTCTCCTAGGTAAGAAAAACATTTCACTAAGGTGGGCAAGGTGACGTGTAGGTTCAGAATCACAGAATGTCAGAGCTATAAGGAACCTACCTGAACCCTTTCATTTGATAAATACAGTTGACCCTCGAACGACACGGGGAAGTGAGCCTGCCTGGTTCAAACTCATGTTGTTCAAGGGTCAGCTGTTTAGATCCGAGGTTGGGAATCTGTGGATGTGGAGGGCTGAGCCTAGTTAAGTTTTTATGGAGTTAAAGATCTACACAGATTTTCGGCTGTGTAGGAGTCGGTGCCCTTAACCCTCGAGTTGTTCAAGGGTCAACTGTCGTGTCCTTATCGCTTCCTTTCTCTGCATTTTATACTCTTAGCATGTTTTGACACCAGCGGCATTGTCGTCCGTTTCCTCAGTTCCAGATAAGCTGGTATATCTTAGAAAAAATTGAGTTTTAAGAATAAAAAAAATTCTTTCCTTTTTTTTTTTTAGATCCTATCTAAACTTCCTTTGCCTGCTCGTGGATGGGAACCAGCAATGAAGCAGAGTTTTGCCTTCGACAACGTTGGCTACGAAGGTGGTCTGGATGGCACGTGTCCTTCGCAGGCGACCACTGGCACCATCAGCATTTTGGGCATGACGTGCCAGTCATGCGTGAGGTCCATCGAGGGCAGGCTTTCAAGTCTGAAAGGCATCGTGAGCATCAAGGTTTCCCTGGAACAAGGCAGCGCAACCGTGAGATATGTGCCGTCGGTCCTGAGCCTGCCACAGGTGTGCTATCAAATTGAGGACATGGGCTTCGAAGCCAGCATCACAGAAGGAAAGGCTGCCTCCTGGCCTTCAAGGTCCTCACCTGTCCCGGAGGCCGTGGTCAAACTCCGAGTGGAGGGCATGACCTGCCAGTCTTGCGTCAGCTCCATAGAAGGCAAGATTAGGAAACTGCAAGGAGTGGTGAGAGTCAGAGTCTCCCTCAGCAACCAAGAGGCAGTCATCACTTATCAGCCGTATCTTATTCAACCCCAAGACCTCAGGGACCATGTAAACGACATGGGGTTTGAAGCTGTTATCAAGAACAAAGTGGCTCCTGTCAGCCTGGGACCGATAGATATTGGGCGGTTACAGGGCACCAACCCAAAGACACCTTCAACTTGTGCTAACCAGAATGCCAATAACTCTCAGACTGTGATGCACCAAGAGAGCCATGTGGTCACCCTGCAACTGAGAGTAGATGGGATGCACTGCAAGTCTTGTGTTCGGAATATTGAAGAAAATATCGGCCAACTTTCAGGGGTTCAAAATATTCAAGTGTCCTTGGAGGAGAGAACCGCCCAAGTTCAGTATGACCTTTCTCGTGTCTCCCCAGGGGCTCTGCAGAGGGCCATTGAGGCTCTTCCACCAGGGAATTTTAAAGTTTCCCTTCCTGACAGGGCAGAAGGAAGTGGGACAGATAACAGGTCTTCCACATGTCACTCCCCCACCCCTGCCCAGGAGACCCAGGGGCAAGGCGCCTGCTGTACCATGGTGCTTGCCATTGCTGGCATGACCTGTGCATCCTGTGTCCAGTCCATCGAAGGCCTGATCTCCCAAAGGGAAGGAGTGCAGCGAATATCAGTCTCTCTGGCCGAAGGGACTGGAACGATTCTCTATGATCCCTCTATAATTAACCCAGAAGAACTCCAAGCTGCTCTAGAAGATATGGGATTTGAGGCTTCGGTCGTTTCTGGTACGTTGTTGATACGTTCGATGAGCTCCCTGGAGTTGTCTCCTTTCTCTTAGTGTCTTACGGCATAGTACCTGCGTGCTTGGGCAGGTGAGCCACACCTGCTGCCTCACTTGTTGACCTTGGTAACAGGATTCTGCAACTTTCCCCCATGTGTTATGTTTGTCAGGTAGAGGAAATAGAATTTCTAACTGTTTAGATTTTGCCTTTCATGTAGCTGGGACTGAATTGCTAAGGTCCTTGGATTCTTGGCTTCTTTCTAAAGAGAACTCTGATTCTGTGTGAGTGTGTGTGTGTTTTAAAAGAGTGTCCTAGGAACATCAGGCCCTTCTCTGTCCAAAGGAACCATCATCACTTTCTCTGAAGATTTCTCTGCTAAATGAAATAAAATCATAAAACAGCGGAACCTTAGTCTCACTGCCCAGAACCCATTCTCTTGAGAGTGGGAAGTAAGTAAAGGATTTTAATGATGATTTCCTTTGCCACCCCACCCCC
>NW_006434120.1:1408583-1438230 GCF_000325575.1 Pteropus alecto
CCCCCTGCCCCCCGCCCCGCCACCCCGATGATCATGAGAAGGGAGGTGGAGGTGACAGGCTTCACAAAACAAAGTGTCCACATACCTTGATGTCACCTCACCAGACAGTGTCCAGGCTAGTCACCATCCATGCTTCTCCTTCTGTCATCGACTGTTCACCTGCGATTTTCTTTCCCTTCCCTTACATGGGAGCCCAGCTAATGCAGCATCATTTCTACCATGCACCAGGACTGTCAGTCGTAGGCTGCTGAGCGCCACAGCATCTCTCCTGAGAGCTTGTGTTGTAGAGAGACGAGGACTGAGGAGGAGGAAACCAGTGCCGCAAGACAAGCCCATGTGAGCCCAGGCGAGGAGCACCTGAGCCAAGCTCGGGGACTTAGGAAAGGCTCCTCTGGGAGGGTGACTGGGAGTGAACTGGTGAAGGGCAGTGGACTGGGGAGAGGTGTGTGGGGAGTGACCAGGACGTAGGAGGCCCAGGAAGCAGCCTGGGCAGTGCCCCGAAGGCCTGAAAGGCAGCACAGTGTGCTGGGGAAACTGCAGAGAGCAGAGTGGCCTTAGTGTTGGGGGCTTAGAGAGGGTGATGAGGCAGGTGGGACGGTGGCTGGGCCATGTTGAATGGGGTCTGCATGTCAAGCTGAGTCTGGACTTTGTTGTGAAGGCAAGGGGAATCACCAGTGTATTTTGATCAGAAGAAACACAGGTCGGATTATATTTTAAGAGACCAGTCAGTGTCAGGGTGCAGTGTGGATCGAGGCAGTGAGTCCATGTAGTAGGCTGAGTGAGAAATGCTGTGGGCTGGAGAGCAAGAGATGCATTTGAAAGACACTCAGGAGGGTCAGATCCACCAAGCTTGGTGTCCAGTAAAGGTGTGTGTGATGGGGGCGGGCCGGGGAGTAGGGGGAGAGCCTGGGATGAGCCCCAGCTGAGGTAGATGCTGGAGGTTGGCTGGGTTTGAGTCCTGAATTCTGAGGGGGAATGGGGCTGGAAATGCAGATTTGAGTGGTGAGAGCCAGAGGAGATGACAGAAAACCTGAGAAGAGTGAGTGTGAGAAGGGAAGGGGCAGAGGAGGAATGCGATGGCTCTGGCGTAGAGGGGAGGGGTGCCTGGAGGAGGAGGATCTTGCACAAGTGACACTAAAAGATGGAATTTTGGAAATAAAGTAAGAGGGGTCGCAAAGGCTGTGTGCAGGAGCTGCTTCTAGGCAGGAGGGAGCCCCACCTACAAGGTGGTGAGGAAGAGCAGACCTCCCGTAGCTTAGGCGGGGTGGGGTGGAGGGGTGTTAGATAGGGAGGGCTGGTTGACAGAGAGGCTGAAGATAAGAAGGGCTTGTGGGACAGTTTGTGAAGGCCAACTTTGTGGGTGGTAATGTTTTAACTGTTTAGATCGCAAGATACAGGCCCTGTAAGTCAGTGCTGACGCAGGGGGACTAGGATATGGACAGATTCCTCAGCCTCTGGATGGAGCTCCCTGCTGGCGGGAAGTGGCTGGCCAGTCACTAAGGAGCTCGTGAGCAAAGCCCCCTGGCCGCACTAGGAGCCAACTGGACCTGAATTTCCCACATCCACTGATGGCCACCAAGATAAAGCTTGTCACCTTGGAAAGTTTGTTCTGCTGTGATGCTTTCTCGCACACACACACACACCTTAAAGGGAGTGGGTAAGCCATGTGGAATGACTTGGCCCTGCTTTGTATTTGTCTTTGTACTAAGTTTTAGGAAGGAGGACTTTGTGTGTGTGTGTGTGTGTGTGTGTGTGTGTGTGTGTGTGTGTTTTAGTGAAAATTAATAAGGAAAATGCAATAGAACAGTAAATCCTATACTCAAAAGGTAAGAAATGTAGCATGGAGTCATTATCTGTTATATTGGGTTATTGACAGTAAAAAGAAATTTGCATTGAACTGCATAATCCAGAATAATTGGATTAGACTAAACCTTAAAGAAAAAAAAACAGTGATTTTTATTGGCCAGAATTATGAGAATTATATTTCCCAAGAGGTATTTAGGGTATCAGATTTAGCAAATAAAAATATAGGACGCCTGATTAAATTTGAATTTCAGAAAATAACAACTAATGTTTTAGTATAAGTATGTCCTAAATATTGCATAGGACATACTTATACTAAAACATTATTTATTATTTATCTGAAATTCAAATTTAGCTGGATGTTCTGTATTTTACCTGGCAATCTTAATTTAGGATAAACCATAAGTTTGCTAGTCACTACCCTTTATAGACACCTAAATGTTAAAAAGGCATTTGTATTTGATTATTCTTTCTGGATTGACTAGGAACTCTTTGAGGACAGTCTTCAAACCATGCCATTTGTTTCTCTGACTCAGTAGCACTCAGCACGCAGTAGGTATTTGTGAAGGAAATGAAAGAGGAAATAATGAGCTGTGACCAGCCAGGGTCCCAGGGTAGCTCAAGGGAGGGCTTAATCCAGGGAACTATTTACAGAGATTTTAGAGAGCTGGAAAACCAAACAGAATGGGAAGGAAACCCAAGAGAATAATAATAGCAGAAGCTATCACCTTCCCCACCTCCCCCTTCCCCCACAGGAGTGCCTGAGGGAGGAGGGCCTAGGGCTGAGGCCGGCTGCTGGCAACTGGCGCCAAGGGCTCCCAGTAGACAGGTGGGAAACACTCATTTTCCCCATTCTGTCCTATTGTTTTCCACTTTTTACCTCATATATACCAAATTCAATCAGAAACCAGTTGATAGGGGAGCCTGGGAAAGTGGTTTGCAGGGATCAGACCCCTTGATAATGGAGCAGGGTGAGGGGAGGGAGTAGTCGCAGCACATAGGCAAGTGACAGGCATTTCAGTCAGCTTATTTGACAGCTAAAAATACATTTAGACCTGGTTTTTATCCAGAATGCAGCTCTGCATTTGTTCACTGGTTTGCATGGTATTTTTTTGAATGAATGAATAAATGGATGAATGGATATATGAATATAGTGAGAGGAAAAGCCATCTGTCATGTATAACACATTCTTCTCACCGTTGTAAATGGGTAATGTCGCTTTCAGGGCATTGTGGTCTTATCCCAGCCTGTGCTGAGGGTCTTCTGGGTCCCAGGCACAGTGCTGGCTGCTGTGAGGTGCTCAGAAGCAGCCTAGCACCTGCCTGTATGTGGTTCATACTTTATCTATGTAGCAGAGACCCATCATCCAGGGCAGGTTTAGAGTAAGGTGTAGGTAAAGTGCCCTTGGGATTCAGAAGATAAGGAGAAAACCCAGCATGGCTGTGGGGCTCCCAAAGACATGATGGTGGCTGGAGGATTACCGTTGGAGCAGGGCGTGGATAGGATTTCCACAGGCACACTGGGCTGAGGAGACTAAGCACAGCCACGGGCAGGAGTCCTCCAGGTACATCTTGGGGGTAGTCTGGCTTGGATGCGTGGAGCTTGGGTATAAGTGATGGGAGATGAGGGTGGACAGGTCAGCACCATGGTCTAAGCCACCATTGTGTCTCTCCCGGTTCCTGGAGAGGCTCTGAATTGGTGTCTCTGCTTGCTGATTTTCAGCCTTGCAGTGTGTCTCCCGCCCAGCATTCACTAAGACCTTGTTCCTTTGCTGACAATCCAAAACCCTCCCCTCTCATATTGTAAGAGGAAGAGTTCTTATGGTGGGGCCTTCCCTTGAGCCCTCAGCTATGACCTTTCTGACCCCTTCGGATTCCTCATATCAGGCTTGTTCTCACCTCAGGGTCTTGTACTTGCTGTCCTCTCTATGTGGAATTCTCTTCCCCCAGAGTCCACATGGTAGGTACACTTCATTTGATATATGGTCTTCTAGATGTTTCCCAAAGCATATATAATTTATATTTAGAAATATGTAGGTTTGTATTACATATAGTTCGGTAATCTCTTTTTTCCTCTGCAGTTCATCATAAACATCCTTATAAGTCTCTTCTTATGTCTGTAACACCACGTTCAATGGCTGCATAGCATTCCATCATATGGGCATACTATAACTTAGTCAATCAGTTTTCTATTGGACTGTTCCCATCTCTTGTGTGCAGGCAGTTGTAAATAATACGTGGCATCTTTGAGGCTAAATCTTTGCATACATGTGTATTTCCTTATGATAAAGATCTGAAAGAATAAATGCTGCATCACAGGGCATAAACATTATTTCATTCCATCACAAATATTTATTGTGCCTCTACTAAGAATCAAGCAGTTAGAAGTATTGTTTTTAATAATGCGTATTGTCAAGTAGACTTTCATAAAGCCTTATCAATTTTTGTGCCCACCTGTAATGTTAGCATAGATTATCGAAGGACCCAGTAGCATAAGCTTGTTAGGGTTTTTGTTAATTTATTTGAACTTCTGTTAGCAGTCTCCAGAAGCTCCAAATTTAGTTGAGACATACCCCGCAGTATTGGAAAATGACAGCATGTAAGTTGTAGGTTACTAAGGGGGTATGAGATTCTCTGTAATAGCATGAATATTATTGAAATTGTTGACCACAATATTTGGATAGAGATAGGCAGGCGAATCCAGAAAACAGGTGATAGACTAGGAAAATAGGAGTTAGACAGATGCAGGAGAGTTGATGGGTGGCGTGTTAAGAGGTTGTGGCCACAGAATCGATTCTGTGAGTGAGATCCCAGGGTTGGAGTCATTTGGAACAGTGACAACTTCCAGGAGAGTAAACTTGTGCTGTCAGGGGCGGTGATGGTCTCTGCATCAACAAGATGGGGATCCTGGAAGGCCAGAGTACTGGGAGGTCTTCTGCGAAAGTGCTGAGTATCAACTAACTACACTCTTAAAGTGAGTAGAAATACTATTAGCACTTCTCAGAAAATAAGCAAAACATCCCAAGATGTGAGACTTATTCAGAAGAGAAACTTAAAAGTCGTGGGCTGTTGTCAATACAAGCCGACTTATCTTTTGCAGCTGTGGATTTTCAAATGAGTTTCTCATTAAATGATGTAATTTTTCTACATTCTCTTATAGGTATTTTGTGTCATCAAATTATTGTGACTTTCTGGAGCATTAAAAACATTTGATCTTGATCTGTTTGATGATTATACATATGTGGAAGGTGGAATAATGACCCCCCAAAATGTCTACATCCTAATCCCCAGAATTTAGTGGAGAAAAGATGGTCTTTTCAGTATATGGAGCTGGATCAATTGGATATCCACATAGAAAGAAATTAACCTTGACTATCACCTCATACTTATACAAAAGTTAATTTGAAGTATATCATAGGATGTGAAAGTTTATTAAAGTAATAGAACTCCTAGAAGAAAAAGTCATGAATATTTTCACAATGTTGATATAGACCAATATATTGATAGAGTACAATGCACTAATCATTAAAGTTGGTTTAGTTGTTTGATAAATTTGGCTTTATTAATATGAAGGACTTCTTTTATCAAAAGTGAAAGGTGGGAGTCAAAACACAAACCACAGACTGGGTGCAGATATAGGCAGTGCATTCAACTGACGAAGGGTTCATATGCAGAGTATATTTAGGACTTCTACTGGGTCATTTTGATTCTCATGGAGAGGAGTGAACCTCTGCTAACTAGAATGAGACAGTGGTTAAAGGGACAGATCCTGGAGTTAAACAGACCTAGTTCAAAACTAGCTTCACTAATGAGCTGAGGAGTTTGGGGCAAATTATTTAATTTTTTGTAACATTTCTTCATCTATAAAATGGGATTAATAATATTTACCACATAGCTATTTTAAGGATTAGAAGAGGTCATACATGTGCTTAGTAGAGTGCCTGGTGAATTCTTCTTATTATCATCATCTAATTAGAGTGTTCATTTAGGTAGAACATTCATTCTTGAATTATTAGCATATTTTCATGTGTCTGTAATTTTATGCCTCTGTCTCTAGTTGTGGTAAGAGAGAGACAGTGATGAAAACACCAACCCGTGTAGCCTCTTCAAGAGCTTTCATTTGCATGTTGTCAGACTTAAACCTCCTGCTGTGAAAAAACCCTAACTATTTGTTCTTCTAATTTAAAGGATTTCTGACATTTTATTCTAGCAGACTGTTCTGCCAGCCATGTTGGAAACGATAGCACCGTGAATGTCCCAGTGCAAACTGCAGCTGCCACACCCATGTCTGTACAGGAAGCGGCACTCCACGCGGAGGTGCCCCCTAAACACCACAGCCCTCGCCACTCGACGAAGTCCCCGCAAGCCTCCGCAACAATGACACCACAGAAATGCTTTATACAGATCACAGGCATGACCTGTGCATCCTGTGTGTCTAACATTGAGAGAAAGCTGCAGAAAGAAGCCGGTAAGAGACACACCCATGTTACACTGGGAAGCTGGGTGTGGACTGTCAGACCCTGCAGTCAGCACGATAGGGTGGGCCTGTGCGCTCCCTTCAGGGTCTCCATTGACTGCATTTGTCAAGAGCCCTGATGCTCTGGTAGCAAGTTCACTGTGTAATAGTACAGATGTTTGTCTAATGTTTGTGGGCAGCTGTCATCTGTCCTTCAAGAAGCCTTTAGTTTGAGGTAAAATGTGTCTCTGAGTAAGTTAGCCATGGGAAATCCAGTTTAGAGGTCGTGGCACATTTTGCGTGGTCTTCTCAGTTCGCGTTTTTGAGTCGTATCTATCTTTCCCCTCCAATTCCATCGACCTCTTATATCAGTTGAGTAAATGGCCTGCATGTTGTGGAGAAGTTCTAATATCAGGTATTCTCTCATGTTGTCCTTGTAAACTGTAGAGTACTTTGGAATTGCCAAAGTCTTCTCCTCCAAACTACATCTCCAATATTCTTTTAAACCTTAAAGTGCAACAAAAATCCTGCCTCAATTTGTTGTTTGGAAAATACCTTAACCATGACTCCCCTTGCCACCAGTCAGAAAACTGTCTCTTTCCTCACTCCAGAGTCTCTGTGTCTTTCTGATTGGTCTCCCGAGCCCTTAGGTGCAACCCTAAATTAGTATGACACTTTTTCCAGCCTCTTTTTCACTATGCTTTATAGCTTCCTGGAGCTCTAGAATGACCATTTTCAAATTGAGGTGTTAAAGGACTTCCTTTTGTCATCCATGGCTGGCTGCTTATAAAATTAACTTATATCTCACAGTGTCTGTAGTTCTGTTCCTGAGTTGAATCCCTCATTTTTATCCCTATGGCATCTTTTCTAAAAAACACATCATTGCTTTCATTTATTTGAATGAGCCTTTCCCCCCTTAAACTAACACAATAGTATTAGCATGATAGTCTGAGGGATTTCTTTTTCACTCCTGAAAGTAATCAAACTGAAGAAGAGTAAGGAAAACCACATTTGAAAATTATTTTTCTTTATACGAAAAGTGGAGAAAAAAGTTTATCTTTTATGTAATAGTAGCTGTTAGCTGCAGACTAGCTCCCTTACTCTGAGGTGCGTGCACCCCTCAGTGTCTTCTGGAGCCTGACCCAAAGTGGTCCCCTGGCCGGGAGCATGGGCATAGCCTGGAAGCTGGATTGACCTGCAGAACCTCAGACACCACCCCAGACCAACTGAGCCAGAATCTGTAGTTTAATAAGGTCCCCAGGTGATTTATATGCCCATTAACGTGTGAGAAACATCGTTCTAGAACAGTGGTTCACATGCTTGGCTGTACATTAGGGAGAAAAAGCTGCCTGGCACCCATCTGAAAGTTCTGATTTAGTCTGGGTTAAGGGCCAGGTGTGGTGATGGTTAAAACTCCCCAAGTGATCCTGATGGGCAGCCAAGTTTGAGAACCACTGCCCCGGAGACTTCTGGAGCACGTTTTTCTTTCTTTGGTTATGTCGAACATATCCCAGAGGCCTTGCCTAGAGTTACAGCTATGGCCTGTGCTTTCAGGTATTCTCTCCGTGCTGGTTGCCTTGATGGCCGGAAAGGCAGAGGTTAAATATAATCCAGAAGTCATCCAGCCAGTCGAGATAGCTCAGCTCATCCAGGACTTGGGCTTTGAGGCAACAGTAATGGAGGACTACACAGGCTCAGATGGCGACCTTGAGCTGATTGTAAGTATGGTGACTGAGCTGGAGCTGGGGGCTTGAGGGATGCAGGCCTCTGACGACCTGCAGATGTGTTCTGACAGAAGCTACGGCTGTGATCAGTCATTTTCCCCCATCTTGCTGCTGTTTTTGCGTGTTTTGTTTTGTTTTTCATTGACGCCAACAAGGACCTGTTCATTTTGTGAAGGAATGTCAGTTATGTAAGAAAGTTACAGGAATGGATTCCACTGGGCACATTCAGGGTATTAGGAGGAGGACATAGTGGAGTGTTGGAGGAAGAGGAATTTAAGATGGTTGCTGTCTCGAGTTGGTGGTTTGAGGGAGTTGAATATGAACACACTTCATAAAGTCTAGATAAAGGGAAGCTAGAATGCTGGCCGTGTCTCAAGGCTAGATGAGGTGAGGCAGCGTGGTCGTCAGTGCCATCACAGGTGGAGGGGGCTTGTACGCAGGCACAGGGGTGTCTAGAAGGTAATCAGTGCCAAGATTGTCCCAAAGCACCCAGTCCGAGGTCAAAGCCAAAGGTGGTTGCTGTTCCCAGTGTGGTTGAGTGGCAGGGGTGGAGTGAGGGAGGTGGCGGTGTTTTCTTTCTCTGCACTGTTACCAATTGCGCATGTCAACAAGTCATTGAAAACAACAGGTATGTCTAGTATTTTAAATATGATATGTTTACTAGCCCTTATGTACAGAGCTAGCTTTATATAAATAAAGGGAGACTTAGAAGAAACCCACAAAGAATGAATAGATGGCAGTAATACTCTTTTACTGAGGTAAAAGAATCTTTTACTTCCTTAGTGTGTTTAGTCACTGCTATTAATGGTAAGTAAATGTTTGAAGAAGTACTGAGAACATGAGTGGCATTTTGAGTTCCTGATAAGTGGTGTTCTTTTTAGAGCAAAACTCTTTGCTCTGAACTGGCCTCCATATGAGTTGAGGGGCAAAAGGTAATATCAGTAGGATACAGCTCAAATCAGCCCTGCGATCAGAGCAGAGCGCCTGCTGCAGACCTCCAGGTCCAATGTGGACGTACGTCTCTGCCCGCTATGACTGCCACTGTGTGGAAAAATCTGAATCAAGAATATTGTTGGGAAAGGCAAAATCTTTTTTTGAACAATATTTTATTGTAGTTTTTTTTTTTTTTTTAAACTAAGCAGTACTAATAGTTATATCATCATCATAGGTTCAGACATTTTATATGGACATTTTATGTCTGTATTTAATTGTATTCTGGAAAATGCTGACCATCGATGCTTGAAGAGTGTCTGGTTTGCCTAATACATATTATAGGGATGGCACGTCTCACTCCTGTTTCTCATTTCAAGACACATGACATGGTGATAGTGTGGCAGAGTAGCACAGCTTTCACTGGGCTTGAATTCTGGTTCTGTTGCTGCAGGAGTGTTTTTCAACGTGGTCTGTGAAGACCACCTCACGATGCACAGTGCAGCAGATTGGAGCACTGACTCAGAGCCAGGCTCCAGCTCTGCCACTCCCTGGTGTGTGACTTTGGACAAGTTCCGAAACCTGTCCATGCTGGAACTTGATATGAGCAGGATGGTACCCAGGGCAGTGCCTGGCAAGTTACAGGTGTACGTTAAGAGTTACCTATTAATATTGTAAAAGTGAAAGGAGAGCTTAGAACCACCATTGAAATATTTGTGGACTTTGTAAAATTCTGTTTGCCACCTGCCAGCCGGTAAGCTCCACATCTGCATGATGGTCCCCTCTTTCCCACCTTTTTCTTGGATCCTGTGCCAAGGTGAATGCATTCTGATTACAAATGAGCTCACCTCTCTTTCCTAATTCCACGTGGGACTCTCTTGTCTCTTCTGATACTTGATTCTGGGATTACTGATGCACATTTCATTCAGTAATGTGCAGCTCCAGTGTCTTCATTCTGATGTTCATTACCCCTTCATGACTTCCTATCAAGTGGGAAACAACCCTTTTTAGATGAGTGCTCAAAAGTCTTCATGTGGACCCAGCCAACGAGGCAGGCTACCTCCTCTTCCTTTCCTTGCATGCCCTGTGCCGGCCAAGGCTGGCCGTTGATGGTTGCCTGAACACCCCATACTGTCCTGCTTTTTGTCTTTTCCCATACTTTTCCCTTTGTGATTACTCTGACTTTCGCCTAGATACACCCTGTCCATACTCTGGGACCAACTCAAATCCCATCGTCTTAGTCACTTCCTAAATTCCTTTTCTTCTGTCGGTAATGAGTTATTGGCATCATTACCCTTGGAGCCAGCAGGGCCCTGCAGTAGGGAGAGTTTTGGCAGCAGCTGCAGTCCAGATGCTAGCGACACTTGGGATTTTAGAGAGTGTTTCAGGAGCTCAAAGGATTTTGCAGAAGCAGAGAAAGTGCATGCATTGTTATCGCGGTGTACTGGTGAGATGGCTGAGACAGAGTGTGGATAGCCTATGAAAGCCCATTATTATCAGAGCCAAAAGTCGAGCCTCCATTGGTTGCCATCTGCTTAGTGGATTGGCTATGTCTCTTGTACCTGAATTGGAGAAGAACCACTGTTTATATCCTTGAAGCCCCTGGGGGAAGGTTTGGGGTAAAGATATTGCACATGGGGTTTGGAGGCGGGAGTCCAGAGTCTTGGGGAGGGTTCTGTGGAAGGACAAGAGGTTCAAAGGCTTTTGGCTACCTGTGTGCCTTTGACAGTATCTTCTTGAATCTAGCTCAGTGGGGTTTCTATCATCTTGTGCTGCAGATCACTGGGATGACCTGCGCTTCCTGCGTTCACAACATAGAGTCCAAACTTGTGAAGACGAGAGGTATCACCCATGCCTCCGTGGCCCTTGCAACCAGCAAAGCCCACGTGAAATTTGATTCTGAAATTATCGGTCCGCGTGATATTGTCAGAATTATTGAGGTAAGACATTCATTCATTAAGAAAAATTATACCCACCTTTAAAAAATGTAATTATTAACCATTGCAGAAAAATGAGAAAATATAAATAAACAAAAAAAGTCGCCAAAAATCCTTCAACTTTTCCCATGGAAATAAGGTGAGTCATTTTAAAGTAAACTGTGAAGTTAAGTGAGTATTAGATATTCTGGCAGGGGTTGGGGGTCAGGTGGTGGTGGAAATCAGTGATTGGAAAAGAAAAAGTTGGGGAGAAAAGACGTTATCATTGTTATAATTTCAGATAGTCCCTGTGAAACACAGTATTAGCAAGGTACTTGGTATATGGGGTTGAATTGCCTAAGTGTAATTTTTAGGTATAATTTATGTCTGTACCAAGTATGTATAGACCAAAGAAATGTTGATATTTGAAAGAGTTATACTACATTTTACTACTATGCTAGGCCTTCTTTGTAATGGGAGAGTTTGGTAATTTTCCTTTGGAAAATCAGAATAGTTTTCATACACTTCCTCCCTCTGTTCCTGCTCCGGTTGTCCACAGATATACCATTTCCTGTTTAAGGTCTGTATTACACCACACCATAAGAAGACGAGCATTAGAGGGAATCCGAAGGGGTTAAGACAGTCAAAACTTGTTAACAACTAATGGTTAAGAGTAAATGAAGTTTAGCAGAAACCACTACTTATGAAATTTCTTATGAAAAGAAACATCTTGCAGCAGGTATAATATCTTTAATTTTCTCCTCAGCGCATGCGTGTGTGTGTGTTTTAAGAGCGGTGTTGTCTGTGATGGCCTAGCAGAGCTGTTAGACAGGCAGTGATGCTGCAGCTGCTGCTCTGCTGCTGGGCCGTGCCTCATGCTCAGAGGCAGACAACACAGCTTCTTCATCAGATGAGGGAAGATCCCAGAGGGCTTAAGTACGTTGCTCACTGGTACCCAGCCAATGGTTGCAGAACCGACACCCAAACCCAGCTCTTACATTTCAGGCTTGGTGGCCTTTCTATTTCTACCACACCACAGGTCTTCCAGAACAGTAGTGATAAGGCATCGACGAGGTAAAAAGTCAAACTGATGCACTGAGCACTAGGGAGAGTTGAGATGGTACTTTGAACACGGCTCAGTTATATTCTTATTTATAAGGTCCTCGCTGACCTCCACCCACCCGCAGAGCTCGGCACAGCCCTTTCTTTACATTATTGGATGATTATGCCAATGTCTGGCCTCCATTCTTATGACTCTGGGGCATCTATTCCTAGTATAATAAGCCTGGTATTAGTTGTAAAAGGATTTGTCTTAAGACAGACTGTCTTACATGTTCTTTCTCCCACTATAACTTTAATTTTTGTGTAAAATCTCAACACCAGAGTTCTGGGGCCCCTCTTAGTATTGTGCTGGCTGACAGGACACTTCCTGACAGCTTTCTCGGTGTCTATTTGTGAAGGACATCAGAGACGTCAGTGATCAGATCGAATAAGGGGGAGAGGGCAAGGGGGAGCATCAGCAAAGGAAAGGCCGGAGTTAATCCCTAAAGACAGCACGAGATTGAGGCGCTGTCTCTGTGTGGCCTCAGTGGAGGCCATGGCTCACAGGTGTTGAAGTGGCCATGGTCGCTCAGTGGAAGAGGCCTGGCTGGGGGCTGCAGACCTGAGCACTGGACCTAGCTCTTCTGATTCCGCTGTGCCTTTGGGCCGGGTATTGAACCTCTCTGACCTTCAGTTTTCTCATGCAGAGAATGAAAGCAGCTGACCATTTGATATTTGGGATTCCTTAAAAGTTCTGAGTTTACAACTCAACGCTGTTCAGCTCTGGGACACTGACTTTATCTCCCAGAGCCTGCTGCATTTGTGGACAGAGGAACAGGAATCACTATCTGAAGCATCTCCTTGGAGATGACACAGCCATTAAGCGTAGATGGTGCTGAAGCTCTGACAGGATTTGAAGAGTGATTTGGGTAAAGAAGTTGTAGGAGAAAAAACCAGTACATTCCTCTGAGGCGATTTTAGATTAACTTTCTAATTTCAAAAGGTGTAAAATGCTTTCTACCAGTGCATGTTTTAACCAAGTGCCTTCCTCCTTGTTTCCTACCCCTCCCTCTCTTTTTAATGACAAGGAAATCGGCTTTCATGCTTCCCCGGCCCAGAGACACCCCATCGCTCATCACCTGGACCACAAGGTGGAGATAAAGCAGTAGGTAGAGCAGAATTGATAAACTGAAGCTCTTGTCTAAGTGCCTCCCTCTCCCCATGCCTGGTTCAGTGCTCCTCTGCTTCTCGGTGCCTCTGCTGCCCTGGCTTCCCACGGCACCTTCCGCTTGGATTGGCTGCCTTTCCCCCTGTGATGTTAGCCTTCTAATGCTGTGTAATAAACTTGCTGCGATGACAGAGTGTTCCATATCTGCACTGCCTGGTATGGTAGCCACTAGCTACTGAGTACTGAAGTGCAACTGATATGACTGAGGAACTGAACTGTTAATTGTATTTAATTTTAATTTAAATAGCTGCCTATGGCTGGTGGCTAACAGATGGGACAACAATTAAGTTGGAAGGAAGGGAACATGGAGTTTTTTCTTTTACAGTATTTTAAGACTTTATTTGAATGTGTTCTAAAACTAAGATCCAAGGACATAAATAACGGCCTGGGTTCATTCATTGTTTCAGATGTTTATTTATTCGTTCAACAAACATGAGGCTGCTGTTGTATGCAGGGCCCTGTGCCAGATGCAGGGGATGAATAGAATGCCGTCCCTACTTTTGAAGTGCCCATACTCTGGCTGGAAAGGAGTGGATGAGCGATGATTCTAGTTGGTTCTGGGAGGTCTGGGGAGCTGATAGACAGAGGGCACACTATCTGGTTGTCAAAGAATGAGGGGAAGTTTCCTGGGTTGAGGGACTGGAGGTGGGTGGGCATGGAAGTGGGGGTCTTCTAGGGTCCCAGAGGCAGGGGGCCTTCAGGGACTCTTGTGTGTTTGCCAATTTCCTTGTTGGCATGGCCGCAGCACAGGAGGGACTGGAAGGACAGGTGCATGGAAAGCTAGTGAGAGGCTAATTCTTGGGGCCTTGGGTGGCAGCCTTTAATCTTAAAGGCCAGTGGCTTTCAGACAGGAGTTAAGGTACAAAGGCGCATTAACATTTCCACCAACAGTTGGTGAGAATTTCGTGGATGCTGAAGCTAACATGAGACCACAGCTGTCACCGTGACACCGCCCCCCCCCACCGCCATTTCAGGCTTTCACTATTCATCAAGACAGCTTCACTGTTCTCACTGACTATTTTAAGTAATAGTTTAAAAAGTAAATATATTATAAGTAAGTTTATACTAATAAAATATTTCTTTTATCTGTTTTTTTGCGGGAGGACAGTATGAAATTGCATTCCAAAAAAGAGCTGTAAGCAGCCATAGGTAGAGATGGTAAACGTCTCTGGGGCTGAATTCTCAGCTTCTGGGCCTCAGCTGCCTCACCTGTAGGTTGGAGGGAACATGCCAGCTGCAGGCAGGCACGGGCTAGATCCAGATATCTCAGGAATATCCTTGCAGCAAAATTTAGGCCTTTAGATGCTCCCTCAAATGGCTGGTGTTGGGGAGAGAGCCTTCCTTTCATTTTAGCCCTTGGTGGTCTGACCCAGACATGTGACAGCGTCTTAAGCTTCGTCCTCAGGAGGGGCTAGCCCGTACTCCAAGTGGCACCTAATCTGTCTCTGTTGCTCGTTGCTTTCCAGGTGGAAGAAGTCTTTCCTGTGCAGCCTGGTGTTTGGCATCCCTGTTATGGGTTTAATGATCTATATGTTGATACTCAGCAACGAACCCCATGAGTCCATGGTCCTGGACCACAACATCATTCCAGGACTGTCTATTCTAAATCTCATCTTCTTTATCTTGTGTACCTTTGTCCAGGTAAGTATTAGGAAGAGGGGCAAACCTCTGCCCTCCATGCCTGTGTGTGGCTGGCACTTTATTGTAGCTTTTAGGACCCACCCCAGCCATTTGCTGCTTTTTAACGTCTGTGACCAGCAGTAGGGTATTCTCTAACACAGGGGACATGAAAGGACTTGGTTTCACTGTCAGTTTCACAGTTGATTGCAGGTGATCGAAATCTCTCGGGCATAGTAACCACCTTGTTACAAAGATTGGTGAATCAGTTTTCTCCAGTTAGCTTATTGTTTAGGTTAATGTACTTTTGTTTTTAGAAACAACAGCTAGATCACCCTGGAACTCGTGCTTCTTTTGAATGGCAGAAATTTGGTCCTGAGGAAATTATTTATTTATTCATTCATTCATTCATTCATTCATTCATTTTTATGTATTTTTTCTTATCTATCAGCAATTACTTTATTTTTTTTTAAGTTTATTGGGGTAACATTGGTTAATACAGTTATATAATTTTCAGGTATACATTATAATTTGACATATATATATTCTATTGTGTGTTTACCACCCAGAGTCCAGTTTCCTTCAGCTACCATATATTCAATCCCCTTTACCTACTTCACCATCCCCCTAAGCCCCTACATTTGACCCCCTTTACCTTGACTACCTCTTCTCTCCTCCCCTACCCCCTACCTCCTGGTATCCACTAGTCCATGGTCCATGTCCCTGAGTCTCTTTGTCCTGTTCATTTGTTGCTTTTAGGTTTATATCTCAGACTGAAAAAGGTGAAAATCATGTGATATCACTTATATGTGGAATATAAACCTAAAAGCAGCAAAGGAAATATTATTTAAAAGAGGCTTCATGGAACTTCTAGTCTGGTATTAAGGAACTAGCCGTGTTTCTAGTGGGAAGTGTGTGGCCTCCATATATTTTAGAATATAAAATAAAACTCCTGACTTAATATTAAAACGTTTAGTTTAGGACTATCTAGGGGCAAGTCTTTGTAGGCTGAATTTATTTTTTTTTCTGTATTTAAAAAAAATTCCAAATGTAATGTATATTTATTTTAAACAATTCAAGCCATATGGATGTATAAGAAGAAAGGAGGAACATATTCTTTAATTGTACCTTGCCTCCAGCCCAACGCCATTCTCCAGGGTCACCTTAGTATTATTACTAGTTGGGTGTGTATCTTCTATCTATATAGAGGAAATACACATTTACGTCTGTACGTATCTGTGTGTGCATGTTCACATAAGGCAGACACATCCTATTAGAGGTACTGATTTATAATTGGCTTTTTTACCTAATCATGTAATACTGACATTTTTCATTCCAATGGTTTATAGATCCAGCACTTTTCTCCTGAGGCAGCAGTCCCCAGCCTTTCTGGCACCAGGGACCGGTGCTCCTTTGAGAATCTAATGCCTGATGATCAGAGGTGGTGCTGAGGCAGTGATGCTAGCTCTGGGGAGCAGCTGCAAATACAGAGGAAGCTTCTCTCACTTGCCTGCCACTCACCTCCTGCTGTGTAACCCAGTTCCTAACAGGCCAAGGACTGGTACCAGTCCACAGCGGGGAAGTTGGGGACCCCTGTCCCAAGGGACTGCATAGCATTGGCCACAGTATAAATGAAGTGTGATTATTTCACCATTGTCACCATTCTCCTATTGATGGACATTTAGGTTGTGTACTCTGAATTTTAAAGGTCTCCCATGTCCTTGATCATCCATTCCTGTGGCCATTAGTCCTACGAATCAGGAAATACATTTCAAAAACATCAATTAGAAAGGAAAAAGTAATGTCAAAGTTGTGGGTGAGGCTAGAGTATTTGCCATCCCGAAGGGCCTGTGAGGCCTCCGTTTGCTCCTTGAACGCTATGCCCTGCTTGGCACAGCTGTCACTCTCCTTTATTTGTCTTTTAGTTCCTTGGCGGATGGTACTTCTACATTCAGGCCTACAAATCTCTGCGTCACAGGACAGCCAACATGGACGTGCTTATCGTGCTGGCCACTAGCATTGCCTATGTTTACTCTCTCATCATCCTGGTGGTGGCCATTGCCGAGAAGGCCGAGAGGAGCCCCGTGACATTCTTTGACACTCCCCCCATGCTCTTCGTGTTCATCGCCCTAGGGCGGTGGCTGGAACATGTGGCAAAGGTAACTTCAGCTTCAGGTTAAAAGAACTGTTCCTTCAGTAATACAGATCTTAATTCATCTGAATACCATGTTTAGAATTACTAATTATACACAGTTAGAAAAAGACTTAAAGAAATGTGAAACCTACATATAATTAGGTGTTTCTAACGCTAATCTCCAAATTGGTCACACTTCTGAAATCCCAGCTAATCTGGTTAATTATTAAAACCTTTGTTCAGGTGCAAAATGTAATGGAAAGAACTCTGGATTTCAGATCAGTCTGAAATATGTGATTCATTGAACTAAGGGGCATTGTGCATTCAGTGTGGCGATGACATGGCTGCGTGTCAATGGCCAGTGAATCACACCGTCCCAGGAGAGCCTTTTGGCTGCTGTGTGGCTGTATTAAGGGGGCAGCCTTTTCCTGCAGGGGTCACTTTACAATAGTTCTCATTTTACATTCTGATTATTTCTTAGAGCAAAACCTCAGAAGCTCTCGCCAAACTCATGTCTCTCCAAGCCACGGAAGCCACCGTTGTGACTCTCGGTGAAGACAACTTAATCATCAGGTAGGTTATCTTCATCCAAAGTCTCCAATAAATTTATGTCATTCTGCGTAATATGCATCAAACACCTACTGTGTATGTGACATTACCCTAGACCTCATGAGGGCCAGCACAGTAAGATTCCTTTTTTAATCCAGTTAAGTAAATCAGAAATCTTGTTAGTAAATCAGATAATCTTGCATATCAAAAGATAAGCAAGAGTTCACAGTGGCTTCTGTATGCCAAATGATAAAAGAGAGATATAGACGATTTGTATCCCTGGAATTTAGAAGAGGGAGGCTTATGGCCACGGAAAGCTTAACAGGGAACATGGAGTTCCCTTCCTTGCAAGATCTGGAGGATTCATATAGGCTGAGAGATAAGGGTTTAGACTTACCAAAGAATAAAAATGGAATTAGCATTTTTCTTCTTCATAAGGTTGACAGATATTAAAAATAATAATGATTATTTCCATTATTGCTGAAACTTATGTAGCATTTACTGCTTGCCAGACACTAACTTTTTTGTATTTAATCTAATAAAAAAATTGATGAAGCAGGTACTGTTAGTACCCTTATTTTGAAGAGGAGGAAACAAGTTCAGAGAGGGTAAGGAACTGGCCTAGGTCACACAGGTATTAAGGAGTGGAATTGGCATATAACCCAGGCCGTTGATTCCAGAGTCCATATTCTTTACCCTTCCATATACTGACTCTTAAAGCATATGTAATAATGTGGACATTTTTACAAATTAAGGCTTCCATATTTCCCTGGTCAGTCTCATTTTCATATTCAAGGCAGCAGTTATTTATAGGCCTTCTTCGCATTCCTGAAATCTCTCTCTGGCCCCTCCACTTTCTTTAACCTGTCATCTCACTTCTGACTACTGAAATCCGTCAGTTTCCTGCCACTCAGCCTACAAAGCTAGCCTTCCCCCATGGCATCCTCCCGCCCTCCCACCCCAGTGCAAGAGGCGTCTCTCTCCCTGGGCCTCTGTTCAGGAGCCTTCCTCTGTGGATTTCTCATTGATCTTCAGTGTCTCTATCTTTGTGGATTTTTACCATCCACTGTGACATATACTTCAAACTCTCCTATTTAAACCACCCTTTGTCCCTATCCCACTGTGTGCTTGCGCATTCATCATGCTGTTGCCAGTGCCAGTGCGCTAGCTGTATCCTCCCAGGGACCAACCTCTGAGGCTGATACAGTTCCCTTGCTTCCCAGTGGGGTGCTCGGTGAGCCTGTGCTGAGTATATGAATGAATGAGCGAGACTTGAATGAGTAAAAGTTAATGAGTCATAGGCTGACTGCAGCACTGGTTTTTGCCTGGATGCTGGCTTTTAAATAAAAATCAGAATTATGATGGTGTTCGCCAAGATTTTAAAACTTAGTTGTCTACCAGGTACCGCAACTCAGCACTTTGCATAAATTATCTGATTTAACGCTGATAGCTGCCCTGTGAGGCAGGTGTTCTCACGATTCCCATTTCATTAGTGAGGTGAAGTAACTTGCCCAAAGTCCATGGCAGGTGAGTGGCAGAGCTGAGACTGGAGCCCTGCAGACACAGACCCATTCCATCGGCCACCTGCTAAACTGTCTCCCAGACAGGACCCTGTGTGACAAAGCAGTTGTCTGCTTCTACATTAGTAATGCATTTTGGCTACTTCTTTTCTTATAAATTAATGACATGAGCGTTTTCTGAGAAGTAAAAACATTCAGATCGGGAATAAAACTGTGGGAATACATTTACTGTGTGTTTCATTTGGAAATGCGTGTGATACTGTGGACTGCAATTGCTTGGACTGCAGGTGTGTGGACTGCTTGCTCCATTGATTTGAATACAGGAGGTATCAGCTTTGCTAGAAGGCGAAAGCTAATTGAAATGTCGAAGGACTGTAGGGCTACACCTGTCATAGCTCAGTTCTTTCCTAAGATGGTGATTAATTTTTGGCGTGGACACACTGCAGGCCCGATGACTACCATCGTAATGTGGTGGTACCATTTTATTTTCCACCTACAGCACCTGGTCTTCCTAGGTGGTCTCCCATCCAAGTACTAACCAGGCCCGACCCTGCTTAGCTTCCAAGATCAGATAAGATCGGGCATGTTCAGTGGTAGTACCATTTTTTAAACTAGGGGTCCGAAGACCATTCTGGCTTTGCCTCAGATGGGCTGTGTGCTTGGAACACATTAGTTAATGCCTATTTGGTGCAGTTTCTGTCTGTCAAATGAGGTGGTGGTTCCTACCCCGCCTTCCTGACAGTACACTCCAGGCTGCTGGCAGGGGATGGGCCCAAGGTCACCCCTTGCTCTCCTAAGGCCAAGGCCACTCACTCTGTCCCTCCTGAGGAGCTGGACTCTCCGTAACGTGAGACATGCTGGTGCCAGGGCTCCTTGGTCAGCCTCGGTCTCCTGCAGGATCCTCCGGCATTGGGGCCTCTGTTGGCGTGGACAAGTGTGGGGAGCCTTCTGAAGACCACTGCTTCAGTTGGCTCCTTTCAGTGAGACTCGAGTCTCTTCCTCCCTCTGTCCCTCTGCCAGGGACACTTGTCCTTTTTCTCCATCCCAAGTCTTGGGTGATGGCAGCATCTACGTAGATGATCAATCTGGAACATAATTTCTTCCCTAACTGCCACTTGCTGTCTCCTTCGTGGCCTTCTTTCGCTTTCCTCATTCCTTAAATATTGATGATTCTTGGGGTTTCAGTGTTGGCTCTATTGTCTCTCGTCTTGGTGTCTTATAGACTGTCACTGGGACACCTCAGCTCCCCCATTTCTTCATTCTCACTTGAGTGTCATGAAGACTCAAAGTTAACCTGTCTGTATCTTTCCCATAATCTTCCCTCTGTGCTTTCCTCCCAGATTCCTCCTCTTCCCCTCGTGTCTGTCTGTCCCCAGGAATGGCACTGTTCCATGCCAGCTCCTGAGGCAGAGGCCTGGGCGTCCTCTGTGACCCCTTCCCCTCCCTCATCCACACATCCAGTCTTCGTCCTCTTCTAGCTGCACAGCTCCCAGTGGCCACACACAGCGTCCCCTCCCACTGCCACCAGGCTTGTTTAGGCCACTGCTGTCTTGTCTAAAGCACTGTGATGGTCTCCTCATTGCTCCCCTGCTTCCAGCCTAGTCTCCTTCCAACAAATCTGATTGTATTACTCTGTAGCTGAAACTCTCCCAGGGACTGGCTCTTGTCCTTACACATTTCCTAACACACATGTGAGACTTGGCATCTGCCGCATGTGCCTCTTGGGCTCAGCCTCCTGTCCTGTCATTCTTCTGGTCTCATTCCAGCCGCCCCCTCTGGCAGTTCCCACACAGAGGCTCTATCCTGCCTCCAGGCCCGTGCACACGTCATCCCCTCTTCTGTTCCCTTCACCTGGCTCCTTGTTATTCAGCTCTTGGTTTAGGTGTCACACCCTCCAGAAGCCTTTCCTGTCCTCCAGGTCTGGCTTGGTCACCTCTCAGTGCTCCTGGAGCACCGGTGCCTCCAGTCACCCTGGGCATACACTGGCAGGTCCTCAGATACTGTGTTGAATGAATGAAACGGCTGTCAAATGTTAAAGAAATAATATACACATGTGTGTGCTTGACCGCGTGACATTAAAAAGCCAGCATAGCCCTGTCTCTAATCTCCCACATTGACGTCTTTTGTTTCTTATAAATGGGAAAACAAAGTTACAGATTTTATCTAGGACAGGGCCATTCCATTATGAGTATTTTCTTTGTCTTTTTTTAACTTGTGTTAGATGAGGAAGGAGGCAGGTGAGGTAAAGAGACTGCTGGCAAAAAAAACAAACAAAAAACTTGTCTTTCAGTTAAGTGTATTCCTACAACTCAGGATTTTGGGAGCATTAGTTTCTAAAAAAGAAACACTATGAGAATTCACCAGAAAGAGCTACCTTGACCCTTGTAAAGGGCTGTTCACTTTAAATTAAGCTGTTTAGAGTTAGAAAGATTGGTTAATTTAGATCAGAGGAGAAGTTCAAGGTTAGATTAAGCAGAGATTAGCATTACTAATAGAAAGGCACCCAAGTGGCCATGTGCGCCAAGTACCCCCGTATAAGCGAGCAGTTTAAAGCTTAGTAGTTAGGTTGTGGGGGCAGAGAGATTGTGCCCGTTAGTCCCCACAGCCTTCTTTTCCGAAGTGAGCAGGGGCCCTTCTGACACAGGCTTCTCTTGCCAAGTGGAGCCCTCTAGGGTGATAAACTCCAGGCCCTGCTACAGGCCTCGGGCCTCAGAGGGGCGGTTTTGGGGCCTGGACTCTCTGTTGCTGGAAGACCCCTAAAAGAAGCAGAGAGTTTCTCGGGTTATGGAGATCCTCCCCTTCCTGTTTCCTGCCCGCCTGGCCACCGAGTTTACACATCTGTTTCCAGCACTCAAGACTTTATTCCGTTGCTTACTTTCCCTCGGAAGGTCCCTCCTTTTCTTTCAGTGCTCCTTTTATTTCATTATGGCCATTATTGAATTTGCATGTATGAGTCTGCTTTTAGCTTCTAGGCTGTAAACCTCATGAGAGGAAGGCTCTACTTTGTCATGTTTGTCACCTCAGCCTAGCACAGTGCCTGTTACACAGGCCGGGCAACAGTGAAAACATCCATTAGGTGACAATAAAAGCTGCAGCATTCACGGAGCACTTACTCTGTGTCAGGCATTGTGCTAAGCAGCTGGGATATGCGTCACCTCAGTTAATCCTGGGAAAAAAATTGTCATCATGGAAAGGTGGATATTGTGTCTTTGAACTAGGATTTGACCCACATCGCACTGCTGCCCCGTGACGGGGACTCTGAGCTCCCGAGGTCAGAGCCATGCCTGCCTTGCTCACCACTGTGTCCCTGGCGCCTGGTGCGCACAGTGGCGCACATGCACTTAGTCTCAGGGTCGGCTTCATCTGCTCGGCAGCCTGAACTCGGCCCCACGAAGCAGCGCACCCTCACACCCCTGCAGGGAGGGCGGCGTGGCACGTGGGGCTGGACCCCCAGCTCCCGACAGTCCATCGTGTCCTCACTATGCAGACGATGTTCCTAACCTTTCTTAAAAAAAACAATTTTATTTTATTTAAAATTTTTTTTTTATTATTAAAGTTTTTAAAAAGAAGATATTGTTGTAAATATATGTAACATCTGTCTGCGCAAGCTGGTTCCTAAGTTTTGTACATTCATCCACAGTGACATTTAAAGAAATGGGCGTTGTATGTTCAATTTTGTGCCTTTCTAAGACATCTTCAGATTTTTGCCCAAATGGGTGAATATCATTTACCTCATATGTTTTTGGGAAGATACAATGAGATAAGACATGTAAAAATCTAACGCAGTACCTGCACTCAGTAAATGTCTATTTTTCTTTCTCACATAAATAAGGTGGCTTTTTGTACGTTCCTCTGTGGTACTTTAAATGTGGTCTTTGTAGGATAAAAGGGAAATATAAAATAACCTCCGAGTCCTGCTTGTTGTCCATGCCTGCTTTTTTGACTGTTTCACCATTTGTTCATGAGCCCGTGTTATCTGCATGAGTAAAAGGGAAATATAAAATAACCTCAGAGTCCTGCTTGTTGTCCATGCCTGCTTTTTTGACTGTTTCACCATTTGTTCATGAGCCCGTGTTATCTGCATGAGTAAGTGTGTTTGGCCCACGTGATGATTAGGGAGGTGCTGCCAGGGCCGGAGGGTTCCCTGGGTGGCCTCCCTCTCGTACTCTATCCCTTCCAGTCCTGCCCTTCTTCCTCCCTCCCTGCCATCTCTCCCCCTCTCTCCCCGTCTCCCTCCCTCCCTGCCATCTCTCCCCCTCTCTCCCCCTCTCCCCTTCTCCCTCCATCTCTGGGACCATCCCCACCAGCATACAGTTCACGCATGTAAACAATTCAGTTTCCTGTCTTACTGCACTCCCTCTCCTATTGCTGTTTCCTCTTTCCTTTAACAGCAAAACTTCTCTTGAAAGTCGTCTTTAGCTGCTGTCTTTGTTTCCCTACTTCACATTCTCTTCAGCCCGTTCCAGTTGAGTTTCTACCTCTACCAGTTTCTGCCATTGCTTTTGTCAAGGATATCAAGTAATTTCCACGTACCCCAGTCCAACCATGGCATCTTTTTAATCCGCATTTCATCCTCTCGCCAGCATTTTTACCTTTAATGTCCCTTTAAAATTTTTTCTCTTTTTCTTTTTAATTAAGGTATAACTTCCATTCTGTGAAGTACACAAATTAATTCTAAGTGTAGAGCATGGTGAACCACACATAGGTTTGCATCTGTGTCTGCAGTTTCCGATAGGATGGGCTGGGTGCTCGTTCCTTTGATTGTCTGTCTCTCCTTTGGCCCTTTGCATCTCCCTGGCTGCCCCTCTGCTCCTGCTCAACCTCCAAATATTTGCACATCCCAGGGTTTAGTTCTAGGACACCTCTTTTGCACTTACTCTTCTAGGCAACCATTTCATGGGTTTGAATGCATCGCTATTTTGTGTGTTTCCAGATTTGTACCTCAAGCTCTGACCTCTTCTTCCAGCTCTAATCATATTTTCAACTTTCTACTTAACATTTCTACATGGAAGTCAAATAGGCATCTCAGACCCAACAGGTTAAAATGAAGATCTTCATCTCCTCTTCCCTCTTCCTCCCTCAGTGCTTCTCCATAGTTGTCTCCATCTCATTAAATAATTTCTCATCCACCCAATGGCTCATATGGAAAGTTTAGAGCTCATCTGTGATTCTTTCCTTACGCATTCAGTACATCTCCCTCTCTAGCCCACATCATGGATGTCTTTTGTTTGGGAGGCTGCAACGGCCTAACTCGTCTCTCACCTTCTGTTATTACCCCTGCAGCCCATTCTCGTACAGCAGCCAGAGACTTGAAAATGTGAATCAGATTATGTCATTTTCCCACTGAAAACCTTACATTCAAAGCACACGTTCCTCTCTGCAAGACCAGAGGTGATCCGGATTGTGCCTGCCTCCCTCACTTCCCTCTAGCCATGTTGGCCATGTTCCTGTTTCTCAGAGGCACCCCTCCTGCCTGCCTTGGAGCCTTTGCATTAGCTCTTTTTAAACCCTCGAATGTTATTTCTCCGTATTTTGGCCCTTCTTGTCATCTGGGTCTCAGCTCAAATATCATCGTCCAAGTGAGGGCTTCTCATTCCACCGCCTAAGGAAGCGCCCCACCCCCAGTCACATTATTTTCACCAGAGCACTTATTTAATAACCAGAACTACCTCGTTTGTTGTCTGTTTCCTCCACAGAATTTGTCTTCATGAGGGTAAAGACTTTGCAGTCCTGATCATGGTACATTCCCAATGCTTAATACCATGCCTGGCACTTAGTAGCTGCATAATAAATATTGGCTCAATCTGTAAATGACAGATAAAATGAATACTGCTGCTCGGTGTAAAGCAAGTATAATGTAACTAGTCCAACAATTGGTCTAGAACCCAGCCTTGGTGACGGACCAAGAGGGTGAGCTCCAGTGAGTGTGTAACCTCAGTGACATTTGTTGCAGAGAGGAGCAAGTACCCATGGAGCTGGTGCAGCGGGGTGATGTCATCAAGGTTGTTCCTGGGGGAAAGTTCCCAGTGGATGGGAAAGTCCTGGAGGGCAGTACCATGGCCGATGAGTCCCTCATCACAGGTTAGGTGACTTGATTCCCGTTCCCTTCGGGTGGGTATCAGCATAGTTGCCAGGCCTCGTGAATGCTGAATGAGGCTTAGTGCATGACAGCTGGTCTCCCTTCTCCACCTCTAGGAGAAGCCATGCCAGTCACTAAGAAACCTGGAAGCACAGTGATTGCCGGGTCTATAAATGCACACGGCTCTGTGCTCATCACTGCCACCCATGTGGGCAATGATACCACTTTGGCTCAGATTGTGAAATTGGTGGAAGAGGCTCAGATGTCAAAGGTAATGAAATTTAAAAAACGATATCATCTCAGCTTCCTCATTTTGGAAATCATTCCAAGAGTTCCACAGACTCAGCAGGTTTTATTGAGCTGAGAGTTAATGAGGGAGCTAAGAATCCCAGTTCTTTTCTATGCTTGTGGTTGATTTCTTTGTAGATTGTAATGTCCCATGGTCTCGGTGTTTTATTTTTATAGGCACCCATTCAACAACTGGCTGACCGGTTTAGTGGATATTTTGTCCCATTTATCATCATCATTTCAACTTTGACGTTGGTGGTATGGATTATAATCGGTTTTATCGATTTTGGTGTTGTTCAGACATACTTTCCTGTAAGTTGAATGCTGCGGGCTGCATGGTTGTTGTGTTTTAAATAATCTATTGCCGTTACTCCTATTCTTTCATGTCTTAGATTCATTGGGCTTTAGTTACTCATTACATTTTATTTGATTGCTTCACTTATTGGCAACAAGATCTTAGCTGGGGTAGGACAATCAGTCACTCTCCTTCTGCAGGTTTTTCTTAAAGATGGCCTTCACTTTCTAGTTAGATAATTTCACAAACACCAGTTGGCTCTCAGTTGTAATGCTTAAAGCATTTACATTATGCAATATTGTTCATTTTGGGAGTTGTGAGGTACACACCGTGGAAGATAGGTCACTTTAGATTTCAATGGCATGATAATATTATTTAACAAATTTTAAGAAAAATATATTTTTGGTAGTCTATGTCCATAAATATCATCTTTAACCTTGCAGCTTCCCAAGCAAAGCTTTTTAGTAAATACTTATTAAATATTATATATGAAGCAATGGAATATACATTGTTGAGTTAAAAAAGTAGACGAAGAATACTATCTTAAGAAATATGTTTATCAAACTTTTAAAAAGGCGGAAAATACCCAAAAAAAATCCCCCAGAAAACAAACAAAAAAAAGTGTGCTTCAGAGATGAGAGCTGTACACATCAGTGATTTGCAATTGGGAGTGATTTTGTTGCCCCAGGGACGTTTGGCCATGTCTGGAGATAGTTTCGGTTGTCATGACTAAGGGGGCACGCTACTGGCATCCAGTGGGTAGAGACCAGGGATGCTGCTAAACATCAACAATGCACAGGACGGACCCCACAGCCAAGAATTATCTGGCCCCAAATGTTAATAGTGCTGAGATTGAGAAACCTTGATATATACATAAAAAGCTAATGGTCCACTTAGAGTAGTAACTAATAACTGCCCAGTGAGTAGAAAAATATTTTACCTTATTTTTAAAAATATCCCATACCTAGCCCAGTGTAATGTATATTTTACCTTAGAGCCATAGAATAAGAAACTGCGTACATGAAATGAATACTTTTTTCTTTAAAAAAAAAAATGTCTACCCATAATTAAAGGTATATCATATATTCTTGGAGTACATGTCATCCACTAAGATGTCATTTGCTCTCTCCAGTTTCCTATCTTAAAATGAAAACTGTCCAAATTATATACTGTCCGACATCTAAGGAGACCTTAGTGCTTTTAAGAATAACCTATGACTGTATTCCTAGAATTTGCCAGTGGCTATTATGGCACCTGACTGCCTAAAATTTCTGCTTTTGCTGGAGAGCAGCTCATTGGCTTGTGGCTGTGGGAACACTCAGTCCTAATCAAGTTGGAATATGTGCCTTTCTGCTATTCCCTGCCTTTCCATCTTACTTTGGCTTCTTCTGTTTTTATCTGCAATATCAGAGAAGCTGCTGGCAAATGAGGTCCTGCATGTTCCTTTAAGATATTGTTATCGCCGTGCTACATAAAAGTCTTTGTAGGGACAGGGTTTATGTTAACTTCTTGAAGTCCACCCAGTCCCATCAGAATACCAGATATTATTTTCATAAGAATTACTGGGTTTAAAAAAAAAAAAATCATCTTTACCTCTAAGAATTGCATTATGCCTTAAACAACATGTCTCTCTACCTAAATCTAACTCTTTCTATGAAAATTAAATAACCTTTTAATAATATATCTTATTTTAGAATCCTGCCTTTCAAAATCAAAGAATAAACTATAAATGGAAGCTCATGAGATTATGGTCTCTATCCTTGATTTAGAAAACATGCTTTTTTATTGTAATTAAGTGAATATAGTATCTCCTGATTATACTCCAGAGACACCAGCCATTTTGAAAAACAAATCAAGATAACTCAAGTCGTCAGAATGCAAATAATAATATCAATATGTGCCACCAGGTAGCCGGAAAGGAAACTCATATTTTGTTTGTTTTGGATTTACAAAGATAATGATAGTGAAGAATAGAAGAAAATAAAGATGGCTCCAAATCCCATTCCTAGTAGTAACCGTTTTTCACACTTTGGTAAACATCTTTCCAGTGTTGTTGAAAGGCTGTGTATAGATCTAGGCTGATAATTCTGCACTAATTAAATCACGACGCATGCCATCTTGCACTTTTGTTTGTTTGTTTGTTCAGCAATGCTACTGATATGTTTCCATGTCAATAAGTATAGATAATACATTATCACTTCAACAATTGCAAATTATTCCATTGTATACACCATATTCACAATTTAATTAACCAATCCCCTATTGGTTTTTTCTAGTTTTTTGCCATTACAATAATGCACTGTGATAAATATCCTATGCTTGGCCCTGGTCATCTTTTCCCACTTTATGACTATCACCTTAGGATAGATTCCTTGGAAATCTATAATTTTTTAAAGCTTCCATAATAACAAAAATGTAATAATTACAATTTCTTAGACGCCTCTCCTATGCCAGGTGTTTTATAATATATATGTACATGTTTATATGTGTTTATATATATATTATCTTACTTAATTCTTACAGCAACCTGTGAGATGGGTATTATTATTTCCACTTAGCATGTGAGGAAGCTGAGACACAGAGGTTAAGTTAGTGTCAGAGCCAGGATGTGAACTTCCATGGTCTATGTTCTGTTCCCCATCAGGGATTTTGATAGGATTCTTGGATCAAGTTGGAACACTGGGACACAGAGCAGTAGAGTGAGCCATGTGATATCACCAAAGCAGAGCGCAACTCAGTGTGTTTCCTAAACCCAGCTCTTCATGCTCTCTCAGGTCCCACTGCCTACACCGAAATGTCTTATGTGATTAGGATTCTGTGTGATTCCTCATTTCACTTTCCACCCCCCCCACTTCCTCTTTTCAGACCCCCAGCAAGCACCTCTCCCAGGCAGAGGTGATCATCCGGTTCGCGTTCCAGACGTCCATCACAGTGCTGTGCATCGCCTGCCCCTGCTCTCTGGGCCTGGCCACACCCACAGCAGTCATGGTGGGCACGGGTGTGGCCGCCCAGAACGGCATCCTCATCAAGGGAGGCAAGCCCCTGGAGATGGCCCACAAGGTTGGCCCTGTGCTGCGGTGCTCCCAGTCCTTTGGGGTCTTGGCTGGGATGATTTTGTAGCTGTTTACTACATGATTTTTTTTTAACTTAGGTCAAGTGAAAATAGTACCTGTTTAAATTTCATATTAAGAGAAAAACCCGAAGGAAGCCTCAGGTAGCAGTGTTAAGTAAAACAGGAAGCCAGGACTAACAGAATGACTAAAAGTAGCAGCTAACAGTTATAGAATTAAAAGCTTTATAAATATTAGTTGATTTAATCTCATCAACAACTCTGAGCACCATTTTCCAGATGAGGGAACTGCCGCAGGACAAGGCGAGGTAACTTGTCCAAAGGCCTGCAGCTAATAAATGGCAGAGCCAGGGTTCCCACCCAGAGAAAAGTACCAGCTCTGCTTCCATATGATGAGCAGAGGGTCCTGTGACCTTGGGGAGTGGAGCAGTGGGCAACAGTGTTTGTGAAGAGTCTTCCTTTGGCCCAGCATACCAGTCTCTAACCTTCCATCCTTCCACTGGTTTATTCAGTATTGGTTGAGCATTTACTGTGTGGGTCCTGTGCCTACCTTGGATTTGTGTGTGTCAGACGGGGGGTGAGGGGTGGTGCATGTGGTCAGGGAAGGAAACACAAAGGTCAGTCTGAGACCTAGCAGTTGAATGACAACAGAGGTTGAGAAGGATGTTCCGGCAGTGGGAACAGCACGTGGAAAGGACGAGGGGTGCTGTACTGCCATAACATAAGACTCATAAGATTGGAGACTGTGAGCTTTTCCCACCATTGTATCCTCAGCCACTCGCTCAGTGCCTGGCACATTGAAAACACTCAACAGTTATTTGCTAAATAAATAAATAAATAAATAAATAAATAGGTTCCGGCAGGGAACAGCACGTGGAAAGGACGAGGGGTGCTGTACTGCCATAACATAAGACTCATAAGATTGGAGACTGTGAGCTTTTCCCACCATTGTATCCTCAGCCACTCGCTCAGTGCCTGGCACATTGAAAACACACACA
>NW_006434120.1:1439980-1443010 GCF_000325575.1 Pteropus alecto
GGAACTGAAAGAAAATCATTGAAGGAGAGAGAAACAGTTGGGAGATGAGAATGTTGAGGGAGGAAAGGAGGGAGGGAGGAGCCTCGAAGAACCTTAGAGGTTAATTAAAGGATGCAGAACTTAACCTAAAGAACGACAGGGAGTTGCGGAGAGTCCAAAGCGCCTGCTTGATGTGATTGTATTACTTGTTGGGAAGATCTAGCTACATAGTGAAGGACAGACTAAGAAGAGGAAGAGCAATTGATTGTGTTGAAGAGGCTAGCACTCAGCATCAGAAACAAAGAGCTGAACCTATTGTTTGCTAAATAAGAGATAACCATGCTTGTGGGACACAGTCTGAACACAGCAAGCAGCTGCCCTTGTATGGGGTTTGGGGAAATGTGTGTCCAGGGATTAGTACATTCTGGCCATGGAAACAGAGTGTGGCTGCTGCTCGGTGGCTGAGCCAGACCCATGGGGACTGGTGCCATTGACCAAGTGGGCAGGTCTAAAACCTGGCTCTGGTGGTTACTGGTTGTTATGGACAAGGAACTCTCTCTTCCTTCCTTGAACTTGGAGTGCAAGAGCTTTATTCTCAGTAGGCTTTTGTACTTACGCAAGCCAGAGAAAACTATGGCTGGCTCAGCAGATAGCAGTGGACAGGGAGAAAGGCCAACCCCCTGGCTCCTGATCTGATCGCGGTAGTATGTCCGGGAGACAGTAGCGTTCCACCTCCCGGAGCATCGCAGTGAGCACTTTCAGCCCAGCCTGGTGAAGGGTAAGCCACAGTGTGGGTTTTTTTGACTGGGCAGAGAGAGGAACTGTTTTTGTAGGGGGAGTGATCAAACCTTGGGATTGAGTGCAGGTGATTATGTTATGGAATATGAAGGCGTGTTATCTGCTTGAGGAAAGTTCAGTGCAGTTCTGCCTCAAGATTGTGCGAATTCTAAAAGTATTTGCGGTCACTGAGATGTGGTTTTTTGGCAGATAAAGACTGTGATGTTTGACAAAACTGGCACCATTACCCACGGGGTCCCCAAAGTCATGCGGGTCCTCTTGCTTGTGGATGTGGCCACGCTGCCCCTCAGGAAGGTTCTTGCTGTGGTGGGGACTGCAGAGGCGAGCAGCGAGCACCCCTTAGGTGCGGCCATCACCAAATACTGTAAAGAGGTATGTAGACCTGGGCATCGCTGGTCCCCTTGCTCCTCCTGCCACCTCTCCTCTCACTGGCTGGCCGGAAACCTCCCAGCTCCTTCCTCCTCACAGGCCTTTCCTCTCAGCTGTCACTGGCACCTGAGTCAGCCGCCTTCAAGGAGGCTTTGGCTTACGTGGTCTGGAAAACCATTTAGCAGGCCCCCGGAGACGTGGCTTGCGGTAGTTGGTCCCTTGTCACATTCCAGATCATCACAAAAGCAATTCAGCGTTAACAGTCATTTACTGAGCATTTACTGAGCATCTGTGCTTGTGACAACAACTAGTAAGATTTGAACTCTGCCCTCTGGGAGCTGGCAGTTGAGTGGGGAAGACAGATGGTATATAAAGTCAGTACATTATGAGTGCCTAGTGCAAAGGGTTACAAAAATGAATGGGGTATTAGGGTGAGGGAGGGAGCAAGCCATTCATTCAGGGATGCCTGAAATGCAGAGGAACCCGCAGAAGTGAGCCAAAAGCCCAGTGCATTCTTGAGACAGTTAATGGGAAAGCATTCATCTTTTTATCTCTCCAGATGAAAGGTCCTGTTTAATTTCCTGTTTCCAATCTGAATATGGAGACAGTGGGATGTGCCAGAACATTGTCCAGAAAAAATTTAAATGGTCTGAGCAAGCACGATTTTCAGTAAATGTAGAAGGTGACATGGGTGCCTTGAGGAAGTTGACAACTCTTCATGGACAGGGAATCTTCAGAAACCGTATTTCATGTATTTGCCTTTCGTGCAGGGTCAGACAGGCTGCCGTGTCACCTCTCAGGTTTCTGATGTTTCAGGAAGAATTCCGCTCACCCTCAGTCATCCTTTTTGTTTTGTTAACCAAACAGCCTCACTTCTTTCTCCTGCGACGTCACTCCCCCGCATTCCAGGGCCTGTAAATGGGTAGCCTCAGAATAGTTTTGTTACTACTTGCCTATTCCATCATTTTAATAAAAATATTTGCAACACAAAAATAATATCTTTCCTCTGTTTGGCACCTTCATACTACCCCCTGCCCCACCCTTAATTTGAGGTGTTTGATGTGAAAGAATGTCTGGGTCAGAGAAGAGAAAAATAATTGCTCGGTTAATAGCTGATAGTTGATCTCTCCTTTCCCTGCAATTATTCTACTTCTCACTCTTCTCCCTCTTCATTCCCGGTTAGTGCTGCTCTCGCTCTCGCCCTCGCCCCGCCTCTGGTCTTTGTCCTGCCTCCCTCTCAAATCCCCCTCACCTCTGTTTTCTAATTCCTCTTCCCACTCCCCTCCCAGGAACTTGGAATGGAGGCCTTGGGATACTGCATGGACTTCCAGGCCGTGCCAGGCTGTGGAATCGGCTGTAAAGTCAGCAACGTGGAAGGCATCCTAGCCCACAGCGAGCACCTGAGCAAACGGGCCGCTCACCTGAACGGGCTTGGCAGTGTTCCCGTGGAAACAGGTATCCCTGGCCTTTGTCTCTGCCACTCGGCCTGCCAGGGGTTGGGCCCAGCTGTTTAAGTGGCAGCAGGCCAAACTGCAGAGAGCACCGTGCCACCTGGTTCCTCTGCTGTGGAGAAGGGTCGCTCCCAACTGGTACGCTGCACACCTCCCTGCCCAGGAAAGCCTGCAGTTTCTCTTGAGTTCTTTGATACATCTGCATCTTGATGCTAACGGTAGATTAAAGTAGCATATTAATTAAATTCGTAGACTGTTGCTTATCTGCTCCACAATTTTGAGTCTCTTCTTTCTTATCCCAAGGTAGCCTTGTTTCTCCTAAGCTACAAAGTAGACAGATGGGAATTCTACTTTGTTCTTCCTGAATAGGAAACTTCTCACGCGGTAGAACTCTGACGGGGTGTTTCGCATTTACGGAGCTGGCGGCAGTCAG
>NW_006434120.1:1443038-1447184 GCF_000325575.1 Pteropus alecto
TGGAGTGGCAGCTGCTTTTGAATATTCTAAGGATAACTTGGTGCAGCCATCAGCGTAAGAGCGTGGGACCACCCTAACCCCTGATAGGAAAAATCTATCTAGTGTTTTTTTCTTAAGTATGTTGCTAGTTGAATCCTGATTTAGATTTTGTTGTTAGAAGCCATCTACCACCTTCTGGCAATTTACAGCCCAGGATGTCTTTCCATTTGGCATATAGGGCCTGGTCTGTGCAGTGACACCTAAGTTAGTGGCACACGTAGTTCGAAGGTGACAGGTGAAAAGACTCGCCTGGCCTTTTTAGGAGCTGTAGCTTTAAAACATTCCATAGAAGTAGAATTATTTGCTGGTTCACCTTGAATTGTCTGTACCAAGCAGTAATAAATCTAGTCAACACTTGGATTTGGTGCTAGAGGGATAACTACCTGCTTTTGATCCCTGCAAGGGGCAGCAGCAGATCCCGAAGGCAAATAAGGACACCGCGCCACATAATGTCTGTTACATTTGTAACATTTTCACACACAGAGCATGTACCTTTTAACACCCCATTTTAATTCATACCGACATGTTCTACACTTTAATTATACATTTTCCCCTGGTCCTTTAAGGATGGCCTTTTGAGAAGTGCTTACTAGGTTATAATATCTCAGAACAGTTAAGTAGATATTTTGCTGTTAAAAGGGTTCCATAGTTTTTAGTAATTTCTCACAGTGAAATTGGACTATTTGGGAATAATCACAAACTCTTTTGAACAGATGTGGATCCCCAGACCTTCTCTGTGCTGATTGGAAACCGAGAATGGATGAGACGCAACGGCTTGACCATTTCCAACGACATCAGTGACGCAATGACAGCCCATGAGATGAAAGGCCAGACAGCCGTCTTGGTGGCTATTGATGGTATCTCTCTGCTCACGCCTTCCTTCTGCTTTCTCAGAAATGAAGTTTCTTGGAGATGTCAGGCAAAAATAAATTTCTCCTTTTAAAAATCAATCAATCAATCAATCAATCTTCCTCTCTATTAATTTAGTTCTATTTTGTAAAAGATTGCCTTGCCATCTTTTTCACTTCATTCTCAGTCCTGAGGCCAGGTCTTGTGCTGCCATAGGTCTCCTTGCTCTTAGAATTCCAAATTGTCTTCACCATCCTTGTTTGCTCCCATCCAAGCTGGCAGTTTGGAGTCATCCTTCTCATTCATCACTGCAGACAAAACAGTTCGCTCTTCACGAGGTTTAACTATGGCATGCCTTTAAATAATGGGATCCCTGCAACTTTTCTCAGTGCTTCTCAAAGTTACATGTGTCTTTGTACTCAGTTGTATCTTGGACTTTACGTCTCAGAGAGATTAGAATCTTACTTTGTTAATGTTAATTTCTGCTAATAGAAGTAAAACTAAGTAAAAATAAGGAATAATAATTTATGTTGCTGTATTTTGAATGTTCCAGCCAAATATGTCCTCTTTCCTCTCTTCTTTTTTTTCCTCCTCTCACCACCAGGCCGCCTTCTAAGTCCTTGTAAACCCGCAGTCTCCTCAGCTCGTCAGGCCAGAATTAGCTCAACTAAAGAAATGCCCCATTACACATCACTTACCCCTACTCTGCTCCCATTACGCCTCAGGCCTCGAAAGCCTTTCTGCTTCAATATCTAAAAGATTCACAGAAAAGAAGAAAAGGAAGGATTGATTTTTTTTTTTTTTTTTTTGCTATTTGGTCATTCATCACTTTCTAAGAAACATTTGTTGTATTTGTTATATTTCTCATGTTTTAATAGCTAACATGTATTGAGTTATAAGCCAGGCACTCTGCAAAGCACTAGGTATGCCTTGCAAAAATTTGGAAAATCCCGAGAGCTGTAAAGAAAAATAAATCACCCATTATCTTACTCCTCAGAGAGCCACTGTTGACATTTTTGTATGCATCTGTCGATATTAAAAAAACGAAATCAAAACCCTATTATGTTACATAATTGGGGGTTTTGTTTTTTGCATTAACACGATATTGTGGAAACTGTTCCCACTCATGAAATCGGGCTTGCTCCTGGGGCCACCTGGTGTCCCACCATCGCGCACTTACTGGGCTGTTTCCTTCAGGGGTGCTCTGTGGGATGATTGCCATCGCAGACGCCGTCAAGCAGGAGGCCGCCCTGGCTGTGCACACGCTGAAGAGCATGGGTGTGGACGTGGTTCTGATCACGGGGGACAACCGCAAGACAGCCAGAGCCATTGCCACCCAGGTATGGGCCTGGATCCAGGGCCGGGCCGTCCTCCCCCTTTCCGATTAAAGTGATTTTAAGCTTGCTGAAGCAGTTTGAGAAAAAAAGTAAGTGCCAGAGCATCCAGCACTCATGTGCTCTGATCTGCTCCAAGCCAAGCAACACCCCACAGGGGACACCATTGCTGCCACAGCAAAGATCACATTCTCCGGGGCCTGGGAGCCGTAATTCACGCATGACCAGCTACAACCCTGGAAGAGCAATTCCATCATTTTCTATTTCCTGGTCTTTACAATGGAAAAAAAGATTAAGACTTGAGAGCTGAAATCAACAACTTTGTCTCGATGTTGAAGGAATGCTTTGCCAGTTCAACTCTTCCCACTCTTGTGCACCAGATAAACGATGGGATCCTGGGCAGTTCTCCAGCAGCCTTGGCTTCTGAGTTGGGGCCACGAGGACAGCACTGCTGCCTGCTTGCCTGACCCACCACATGGGATGGCTCCAGTGCAGATTCCTGAAAATGACATATACCCCTACTCCCAAAAATGTGTGTGAAGCTGTATGCTTTTGACAAAGGAAGCAGCAGTACCTCTCTTTACTTGGCCTTCCTTGCTGATGAACTTGTTAAAATTTGTTCATTCATTCAGCATGCATTTATTAAGCACCACCCATGTGACAGATAGGCTACCAAGAAGAGTGAAGGGGGTACCTGCCCTTGAGATGCTCACAGTCCTGTGGGACAGTAGACCAATAACCAAGTATAAGTTAAATGCTTGGTTCTTCAACAGAAGGGTGCATAGGACATGTGGGAGCTGCCAGCTTACCCTCTAGCCTGGCAGGGGCCAGGGCTGCCTTCCGAGGGGAGAGGATGCTTGAGTCTGGAGTGGTCTGATGAAGAAGACGGGAGCGGGAAGGGCCAGCTGACCTTTCCAGTACAGAACAAGCAGCATGAGCACTGCCTGGGGAGCACAGAGAAGCAGTGAGTTGGAGAGCTCAGAGTTCAGTGTGGGCCCGCAGGGTCAGCAAGGCAGGGAGCTGGAGATGGGCAGAGACACCTGATCTAATGGGACCTTGGGAAGCAGATCACGGAGTTTAGATGTTTTCCTAAGGGAACTGGGGTCTGCTGGAGAACTTTAAGCAGGAAAGTAAAATGACCAAATGATTATTGTTTTGGAAAGACACTAGGACAGCATATGGAGAAGAGCGTTGGGAGCCCAGGATGTAGGCAGGGAGACCAGTGAAGACCCCATATCATAGCTCGGTCTTGTGATGGGAGTGGGGAGTAAATTTGCCATGCGACCTGGAGCCTGTAGGGCTTGATGACTGACCACAGTGACTGGACCTAGAAGCTGAGGTGGGGGTGGGGCAGGATGACTCTCAGGTTCCTGCTATATTCCCGTCCTTTGCCGACACTAGGTGTAGTTATGTTTTTATTTAATTTCTGACCGCTGTTCTCCTTTCCTTTTAGGTTGGCATCAAGAAAGTCTTTGCAGAGGTGCTGCCTTCTCACAAAGTGGCCAAGGTCCAGGAGCTCCAGAAGGAAGGGAAGAAAGTTGCCATGGTGGGAGATGGGATTAACGACTCCCCGGCCTTGGCCCGGGCCGACGTGGGCATCGCCATCGGGACGGGCACCGATGTCGCCATCGAGGCAGCTGACATTGTTCTCATCAGAGTGAGCTTGCTGTGTCTCCTCCTCCCCCTTGTCCAGGCAGTGGGAGTGGTAAGGGCCATGGGACACAGCTCCTGACTCACCAAGTGTTCCCCTACTACAGAACAACCTGCTCGACGTAGTCGCTGGCATTCACCTCTCCAAGAAGACAGTCTGGAGAATACGGCTCAACCTGGTGCTGGCGCTGATTTATAACATGGTTGGAATCCCCATCGCAGCAGGTAGGGCGGCCCTCGCTGCTCGGTTACCTTGACTCCGGCTGTCTGCCTG
>NW_006434120.1:1447255-1456719 GCF_000325575.1 Pteropus alecto
TGGCCAGAAGCATTTTAGAAAGAACTGATTTTATCATGTCTTCTGTTTGCTAAGTCTCTAAAGGTAAATGAGAAACTGCAGAAACAACCCAAACCTTCATTCACTCTGGTCCTCTCCGAAAAGCTGGACAAGATGCCTGACTGTTTATTTACTATGGCCCTATTTTCTGAACCATTTATTAAGACATATGGTCTGAAAAAAAAAAAAAAAACCAATATGATTAGCGGTTAAGAGGCACCTGCTAGGTACTAGGCACAACCATGATGTTTAGAACCTTATCTTGAAAATTCATTCTGCCAAAGACTTATCCCATCTCACAGAAATGATCATGGAAAGAGATGGGTCTTTTCTGCTTTATAACTCCTCCCTTCCCCGTTGAATATTGTGCTAGGTTCTGTTGGGAAAGGTTCTAAACACTTTCCTGCATGGCTGAGACCTGAAGTTTTAAACATGTTCCCAGCTCAGTCTCCTGTTGTGCCTGAGTGGTCGATGTTCACTCACATAATAGATTAGCGTGTCCACCTCGGCCTCCTGCACCAGGCAGCTCAGGCACATGTACCTTCAGCTCACAGAGCTGGCTCAGGAGCTGATTCCCTCCTTTGCTTGCACCTCTGCCACAGGCCTTTGCCCAGACATGGGCTGAATTTTCTGGCTCTGTTCTGGGGCCTGGCTCTCATTGCCCTTTAAAAAGATGTTTTGAGCCCTTAGGGAAGACAAGTCATGTAGACATTCCTGTGGCCACCAGCAGCGTTTGTTGTCTGAGTGCTCGCTCAGTCTCCACGGTGCCTCAGGACAGCCGGCTCCCTCCGTCCTGCTGCTGCCCCTTGGGTTCCTGAGATTCCCTGCTCCCCCAGAGCTTCCCCTGACACAGGTAATGCTGCTCGTGGACGGGCTCAGAAAGGTGAGGGCGCATGGGACAACCCAGTCGCCTTGACAGCACCCCCACCGCCCAGCCCTGAAACAGCCTGCCTCAGAGGCCTGTGAGCATGTGGTCCCACGTCAGAGGCTTCTGAGCCACCCTGAGGAGGAGGACTGCATGGTGGGTGCTCTCCTTGCTCTTCCCTCTGGGCTGCAGTGTGAGTGTTGTTCTCCCCTCGGCAGGAGTCTTCATGCCCTTTGGTATTGTGCTGCAGCCGTGGATGGGCTCGGCGGCCATGGCAGCCTCTTCTGTGTCTGTGGTTCTCTCATCGCTGCAGCTGAAGTGGTAAGTCCCCACGTGGCAGGAGCGTACGCCGCAGATGGTATTCTGGGCCCTTGGGCTCTGCATGCGCAAAGCAGATTTGGGCCAGCCAGTGCCCTCCTGGGCTAGCAATGGGCGTGCTCTGTGTTCCGGTTCCTGATTCACCTAAAGCAAGGGCCAGTCCTGCATGGAGTCCAAGTGTGTGTTCGTATAAGGATTTATCAGCACCATGAGCAAATAATTCATCACTTAACAGTCATCAGATGCTGGGCCATTCTGGTTATTCTGCTCAAGGGCTGCTTATGTAAATAGAGTCATGCACCACTTAACTACAGGGACAGGGACATCTGAGAAACGTGGTGTTAGGCGGTTTTGTCGCCGTACGACCGTCAGAGAGTGCACTTACACAAACCTAGATGGTTTAGCCTGCTGCACACCTAGGCTCCATGATGTGACCTATCCTCAACTACAGGCCTGTACAGCATGTTACAGGAGATTCAATCAGGCACAAGAGAAATGACGCAATCAAGTGACGTAAACACAAGGCGGATGAGGCTGCTGCCGGCGTCACGCGGCGTGCTGTTTAACTGCAAACTTTTTTTATAAGTAGAAAGAATACGCTCTAAAATAACCATAAAAAGTATAGTATAGTAAATTATGACCCATTAACATAGTCATTTATTACCATTATCAAGGATCATGTGCCGTTCGGGATAGTGCTGTACTTTCCCACGCCTGGCAGCACAGTGGCTTTGTTTATGCAGCATCCCCACAGACGCTTGAGGAATGCATTGCACTACGATGTCACAATGGCTACGGCAATAGGAATTTTTCAACTCCATTATAATCTTACGGGACCTCTGTCATATTGACCAAAACATCATTATGTGGCATGTGACTGATGTAGACATGGGATCCTTGTGTATTAACATTTTTCCTTTTCTGGAATAGATGTTTATTTACTTATGCTTTCATTTAACAAAAGTTAATAATGGTCTACTATGTGCCAGGTGTTTGGATAGGAAGTTTCTAAATTGGGCGAACTCTACCTGAACCCTAGGAGTTTGATACTGCATGTTATTGAAAGATTGGACAGGAAGCCTTCATCAGGCTTCAAGAAAAAAGCCTGTGTCACGAGTGGTTCAAATGCTCTTGGATTCTTGCTTTGCAGCTATAAGAAGCCCGACCTGGAGAAGTACGAGTCCTGGGCCCAAGGCCACATGAAGCCCCTGACCGAGTCCCAGGTCAGCGTGCATGTCGGCATGGATGACCGGTGGCGGGACTCCCCAAGGGCCACACCCTGGGACCAGGTCAGCTTCATCAGCCAGGTGTCTCTGTCCTCCCTGAAGTCCAACAAGCTATCGCGGCACAGCGCCATGGCTGATGATAGTGGGGACAAGTGGTCTCTGCTCCTGAATGACAGGGATGAGGAGCAGTGCATCTGAAAGCTCCAGGCCGCTGCAGACCCAGGGGCCTGTCTTCTAGCCAGGCAACAGCACCAGCAGCAGGGCGGGCAGAACCGTAGGGGCTTCTACTCCTGGACATTCTAGATCATTCCTCCCTGCAGCATGTGGCCCCGTCCAGACGTGGTCCCTGGGTAGGACCAGCCCGCCCGGACCCCACAGACGCAGGGCAAGGCCTCACCCATGCTGTTGGTATGCCGGAAACCGTGCTGGACTCTAGAAGAAGGAGGACAAGCAGCCCTCCTCACAGACCTCTGCTCTAGTATTTGGGATGACTACTTGTAAAATGAGGAAAATCTCCTCAGGACCAAAAACTTAGCTGGGCCTTTCCATAGAACTCATGAAGAACCTCCGTGTTGTCCTCTTTTTTTATGACGCCCATGTGCGTTGTGTCTCCGAGACCAGTTTATCTCAAACACACACGCTAGTTTCTGCTGGTACAGTCTCTTCCTTTTCTGTCCTTGACACTAGGGGTATGGCATGCCGTCATCCGTCAGGGCAAGACTGACATAGTCGCGGTCCCTGCTGCTGCTCTCAGGCACTCCTCCAAGTGCGTGTGTGCATTTCTTCCTCAGTCCGCTCACTCACACACCCGGCCAGAGAGCTTGCCGGCTTCTCTTCAGGTTGAGGAGAGTTCTTCCTTGCTCACGAGCCTCTTCTCTGTGGAGCCGTGGCTTCTCACTCCACAGACCATTGCTGCCCAGCTGCAGTGAGGGTCTCAGAGCCTGAGACTTGAGAAAGCCAGCTTCCTGTGGGGTCCAGGTAGTTGGGGTCCTGGGAGGCCCGTGGTGCTGGAGAAGCAGGTGTCCCTTGGGGGAAGCTTGTGCATGCAGGAGCCTCCTGCATGGCTCCTGGATCTTCGATTACATGGTCTGTTATATGAATGGAGTCAAGACAGAATTCACGTCAGTGGTGTCCCTGGCATTATGCAACTCTGAGAAAGTGATACCCAAGTTAGAGGAAATCACAGTTCTCCACGAGCTTCTACTTCTGCACGCTGAACCAGTGCCTTAAGAAAGGGGTGACCACAGCTTCTCAAAGGGATAGTCTGTTTCTGACTTTCAGTGGCTCTTTGTGATTGCTTGGCATTGGAGGGGCAGGAATGTGGCTAGTTTTAGACTCTGAAATTGGTGTCAATTCACAGACTGGGTGTGAATAGACTAGTAAAATCAGAATCTTAAAATAGGCAGAGCAAAGCCTATTCTAAATTCTAAATTCTAAGGCGAATCCTTTGTCACAGATACAAAATAATTTTATTTATTGTCAGTTATTTTCTAAGGCAATGTAAGTATTTTTCATATTATCTCTAATCCTCCCAACAAACCAGCAAAGTAGATGTTATTGTCCACCTTTCACAGGGCGGGAAGCAGACTCAGAATGTCTAAGTGTCCTGCCCAGGATCACACAGCCAGTATACACGCCAGAACAAGGGGCCGAATCCATGTCTGTTGGCTCTGAAGACTTTTCATTATCTCTACTCCACTTTGGATATTTTGAATAACAAGGAAAAGCCCCTGCTCCTGGAAGAACAAATCTGCCAGGTGATGTATTATCATTGTATCAACGTGGGATGAAATTTGATCACAGTCAACTCACCTTCCCCTGGATAGTTCATTTCCATTTTTGCGTGTAATTTAGTTTTGGGGGGTCTGTCCTCTAAAGTCCAAGTTCAGGGTTTTGTCGTGTTTGTTGCTTTTTCAGTCCCCCTTTTCCTCCCCAGCCCCTTCCTGCCACGCGTCCCCACTTGTGTCCTCTTTGTTCTTGGCCGTGCTTAGGGAATACGTCTTATTTTCTAACTGTGCTAATTGTTGTCTAAAGAATCTAATTGTATTGATTTTTGAAAACTATTTTAGGATCAGAAACATCATGTTTATATACATATGAAAATATTTATATAATTGTACAGAAAATAACCTTTTAGATATTCAAAGTGTAAGAATTTTTTTTTGGTCAGATAAGAACAATTCCTACTTCAAACACTTTCCATGCTATATTAGAATAAAATTCCTTTTTATTCTTCAAAAAATCTGTTTTTGGCTGGCCCCGAGGAGCATGGTGGGTCCAGTGCAGTGCTATGTTCACTGAGAACTGTGAGGGGCCGCCTTTGCTCCCCACACCTCCTCAGGGAGAGAGGGATGGGGTTTTAACCAGCGGAGGGTGCGAGGGTGGCCAGAGCCCTCTGATCCGCCATCCCTAGCACTGTGCGAGCCCCTCCCGAATGCCCGCCTGCCCCGGTGGAGTGTGGGGAGAACTCTGCAGGGCCACCCCCGTCAGGCTGTGTGTCCCACTGGGCCAGACAGCCCAGATTATCCATTAGAAGCACTTTTCTGGTGAGGGTGGTTGTCTACAAAAGGCCCTTCTCGAACACACGTTTTATTCCAGTGGGCTATGTTTTGAGTTCGTTGGCCCTGAAGGAGTTCGAGTGGGGTGAGTAGTAGAAAAGTCTGGACCACGGGGCTCTGCTGAGAGGCTCTGTGGGCATCGCGAGGTGGCAGGGAGGGATGGGGCAGGCCCTAAGTGAGCCACACCTGAAGGTGAGGTGACAGGGTCTTTTATCATTTAAACCAGGACACTTAAGATGAAAGGAGGTGCTATTAATACTTATGCCAGGACAACTGGCCTAAACCAGGACTATCCAGGCAAACTGGGCCATGTGGTCACCTTCCTTAGAAAAGGCATTATGAAGTTGCCACTGACACAAAACTGTCGCTTTAGAACTTTAATTGTAGGTTCCACAGGCACACTGGTGACATAATCCTATATCAGATTTCATGATTTTCCCCCTCTCACATCCTGACACCAGCACTTGAGAAGTAGAATCATTGAGGTGGATTTTGTGGCTCAGTTTGACTAGAGAGGCAGTCAAGGGTTTGTGCCATTGGCCAGTGCACTATGGCCAGTGCCCGCAGCATGCCTTGTGGAGCCGGGCATGCTGGGTACCCAGGCACAGGAATTCTGTGTTCTACTCACAACCCGTTGTGGACAGGAAGGGCTGGTACCACCTTAGCAAAGGGTTCCACTTCTGTAGAAAACAGATGCTTCCTAAAACTTGAATAAATTCCCCTGATACGATCCCATGTGCACCGGAATAAATTATAGCATCAGTGCCTTCCTGGTAAGTTTTCAGTCTTTAAAACCTTAAAGAAGAATAAATGAATGTTATAATTCTAGTATTTTAAAATGACAGCTGGAAATTGACATGTCAAAAAATAGATCCCCAAATTGTTCTGCTGGTTTACTAAGGAAACAAGATTAATAAAAGTGACTTTTATTTTAAGAAAATCCAGCATAGCAAAACCAGTCAACCAAAGAAGTTAATTAGAAAAAGATTATTTGAATTACAGGATTCTTTTTGCTTTAAAAATATAAATTCCCTAATGCATATAAAATTCTCCTTGAGTTATTTTTTTGCATAGGCCTTTCTCTTAACCGTATCTTTTTTCTTTTAAAAAAGGTAAAGAATACCTATACCAAAAAAAAAAAAAATGCTTTAAGCAACCACTCATGCTGTCTCTCAGTTCCTCATTCAGATTACCTTAATGTGTGAGAAAGCTGATCTGGTATTGGAAAGTATTGTGGAGCTGGTAAAAATGAAATTACTCTACTTTCCTCATTTTCAAACTCAGCTTGGGCAAAGTTTCTGTCAGACAGAGATGTCTACTTGTCTGCTGTTTTCCTTTGTGTGAAGACAATGACAATGGTTGAAATTAAAGAACAGAATATAAGAATGTTAAATAATGCTGCCAAATCCCAGAGTCTCCTTTATTCTATTCAAAAAGATGAATAAACAGATGTAAAATCATTCAAGGGTGAAGATGAAAACAAGAATTGATGGAAGTTTAACATTTTTTCCTCTGAAAAGAAAATGATTATTTCTTCTTCTTACTATAAAAATAACTGCTTATAACAACATTTTAAGCATACAGAAATATGTAAAGGGAAGAAGAGGCTGCCATAATAGCCCTACCCCTGGCCCCTAAGAGGAAACCCCATGAACATGATTTCGAGGAGGGGTGTCCTTTGTGGGTGGACCACATTAAGACGCTGAGGGAGCAAAGCCTGCGTTCCCACAGGGGACCCAACTCCCTGACCAAACTGTAACCATCCAAACACAGAGGTGCTGTAGTGGGCCCCACGATGGACCTGTTGTGAACTGACAGGCACCTGGGTCTCAGTAAGGCAGGCAACAGACAACGCTCAAATACCATGGGTGCTCCACGGGTTCCATCACTCGCTCAGTCCTCACAGTGGCCTTTAGAGCTGTGTGCATTAGTGTCCCATTTCCACAGATGGGGGAACCAAGCTGAGGGGAGTTGAAGCCCACTTGTCCCTGCCGGCAAAGCCCACTTCATTGTGTTGCTCTGGGGCAGCCCCGTCCCTGCAAAGCAGATGCTGGATGCTTGTCTTAGCAGAAGCTGGGCTTCCTCAGCACTCCTTGGTGCCGAGCTTGGGGCAAGAGTACTGTCGTTTGGCAGGACAGTGTGGTTTATCTCAAGAGCCACCAGGTGTCTCTCTGACCAAAACAACCTCCCAGTCTGCAGCCAGAGCCCAAACTCATGATCATTTTGATGCAGCTGGAAGTTTAAATAAAAATCATCATGATGAAAATGTGGGAGACAGGGCAGAGCAGGAGGCTGGAGTTCAGCCCTGGTGCTGGGGTGCCCCGAGCTATGATGTGTTTACATGTGTACTTGCAGCCCTGTTCGGAGCCAGTTTGCACTTAGCTGTGCAGAGCACATTGTTGGGATGACTCAACAGTGACAGTTTCCTTCATCATCGCATGTGTCTGAGCTTTGTATTATCTTCTGGCCAGTTTAGATTTTTTTTAAAGCTTCAGCATTAAACAAAGAGGTTTCTAAGGGCTCATGATGATTTTCAATGGCATCAAAGCTCCGCCCTTTCACTGCCAATTATCATTGCTCCCCTGTCCACTAAGGACATTCAGTGCAAATTGATTCCATCCCTCCTCCCCGACTCACCTCCCTCCTCCCCATCCTTCCTCCCCCCACTTCCCTACCACAAACACATGCGCTTGTGCACACACACAAACACGCACACCCTAATGGGCCAGATGAGATCCCATTAGAGGAATCTGGGGAGGAGAAAAAAATCTCATGTGGTCCCTAAGTTGGGATGAGGAAAGCATTTGGGCCAGCCACTCAAGTGTGTGGGCTGTGATTTCATGGAAGCATGTGCAGGGAGAGGACTGACGGGGCAAGGGGGCATTCAGGGAAAGCCAGGTGACCAGACTGGTTGGGCAGGGAGGTAGGGTGGCCTGGGTGCATTGAAGGTGGCCCTTGAAGGGCCAGGCCTAGAAGCAGCCTAGAAACATGTTGACTGGTGTCCAAGGACCTGAACTGACCTTTGAAGGGGTAGAATTGTAGAATAACACTCATATCAGTCCTTGGCAAGTGTGTGTGTATGTGTGTGTGTCGGGGAGGCAATGGTAAAGGGTACATGTTGTAAAGGAAAGTTCTAGTCTCTGTCAGATGTCTCCATCTCTCTATAACTAACTGGACTTAGGGCACATTTGAGATCTATCTGTGTGTATTATATGTAGGTATATGTATGTATATACAGAAATACATATATATTTCTATATGTGTATGTTATGTATATATGTCTTGCTACTGTTAAAACATCTAGATTAGTAAAAGAAAGAAAAGTTAATTCTAGTTTCATTAACATCTATCGTTAGAATTACTTTCTTGTTTCTTTCCAATTCTGTTGGAAGTGCTTGTAGACAAACCTGTTGTTGATGGTATAAGAGCAATTAAGCTGAGAAGTTGTCAGAAGGCTGATCCTATTTCCATTCAGTTTAATCAGCCATGTTGAGAGAGTCATCTGGGGTGCTCAGTGAGCCAGAGGCATTCCAGAGAGTACGTAGCAGGAGCCCTGTCCTTAAGCCGCTTTGCTGGGTCACCTAGGCCAAGGTAATGGAGCTTTGGAAAAATAAGTTGGAGACTAAGTAGGAGCTGGACAGTGGCAGCTTCTAAGCACAGGCGTTTAGGAAGAAGCCATCTCTAGAAATGACAGGAAGACATACCAGAGAAAGAGGCATAGAAGGGTCTTGAGCAGAGAGCAGGGTATGGAAATTGAAGAAGAAAAAGCAGGAGCATTGGACCGAGTGGGCCCAGGGAGGCTGGCCGAAGCCTGTGCTGAGGACGGGGTGTCCGCGCTGTGAGTTGAGGCAGGCGTCAGGATGCTCCGCAAGGATGTTCTCCGTCCTTCCAAGTCTTGTGACACCAAAGGTTCTGAGAAGTCCTGAATATAGAAGCCCAATTTTCCCAAACGTATTGAAGGGATCACAGAATCTCTCCTTCCATAGTACGATTACCATCAAGTACAAGGGAGGATCTTGGTGGCCAGGGTCTTCTGGAGGGGGAGAGCTGTGTGAGAGTCAAGTATAGGAGGGATTCGCCCAAGAGGAGAGGAGAAGGCATTTGGTCTGGTAGGTGCATGTGGAGGGGAGAGTGGACCGCTTATTGGGGATGAGTTAAACAGGTGGGGTGGGGCTACACTGTTCGGAGGAAGGCATAACTCAGGCAGGACAGAGGGGCAGCTGGGGAGTGGGTCTCTTCTTTCTCCTCCCCTTCCCCACCACCTTCTCTGAACAGTGGCCCCAAGAGTGCAAAGGTAGGGTCCTGGGAAAAATAACTGGTGCCAACTTTGGCCCCTCCTGGCCTCAACCCCACTCCAGGATTTTGAAGACCCTCCAAAGACCCAGCTCTCCCTCCCTTGGAACTGAGGGGAAGAGGAAGAGAGTCCAAACTGCATCTTGAGTTGAGTGGGACTCCACCCTCCAGACCATGTGTGCGGCA
>NW_006434120.1:1456736-1457156 GCF_000325575.1 Pteropus alecto
GAGGGCAGGGGGCAGCAAGCTCCTCTATCAGGAGTCACAACAGCTGGAGGGCTGCTTTCCCAACCCAACAGAGTAGGAAGCTCCTCCTCTTCCCCATTTAGCCTCAGCCCCAAGCTCCCCTGGACTGCACTGATGTTTAGTCATTGAGATAATTCAGAGTCTCAAAGGATGCTTCTTCCAGAAGCATGCAAAAAAGCAGATACCCACTTGGAAATCTGACCCAAATTGAATACACACAGGCTAGATTCTGCCTTTGGAAGAAAATTCCCCTGCAGTGAAAACCGAAGAGCCTCCTGGCTTCAGAGTCAGAGCCTCTCATCTCTGTAGGAGGAGGGACTGAGGGCCTAGTTGGGTTTGGAATTTTTTCTTCTCCCCTCTCCTCTTTCTTCTTTTTTCTTTCCTTCCCTCCCTCCCTCCCTC
>NW_006434120.1:1457228-1474788 GCF_000325575.1 Pteropus alecto
CCTTCCTTCCTTCCTTCCTTCCTTCCTTCCTTCCTTCCTTCCCTCCCTTCTTCCTCCCTCCTTCCCTCCCTTTTTTCTTTCTTTTCTTTGTTTAAACAGGTGGCTCCAGAGCTGTTTGTTTCACAGGATTCTCTCAAATCTTGGTCCTTGGCCCCAGCCACAGAGCAAGCTGAGTGGTGGCTGCCAGCCATTTTCCTGAGGAGCCACCTGCACTGACCCCCAAGACAAGGTGCCTTGGCAGCTGCCTAATGCCTTTCTGAAGCTCAGTGTGGATTTGGCATAGCTGATAGTTTCATTTTTCCTGACCTTAACAAGCCACCAATTCCATTTCTTCCCCAGGTTGTCATGAATGGGCATACTGAGGCCATGTCAGATCCACAAGGCCAGCTTTCCATCGGCCCATTTGTATCCTGTTTTTTAAGAGGCTTCATCAAATGGCTTGGATGAGAGGTCAATACAAGGGGCAGGGAGGCCTGAGTCACAGCTCAGATTTCAGACTCTAAAACTGAAGTGAGTTTATTGAAAGGTTGTCTTCCCACTCCTGTTGGCACTGGTGAGCTGCAACGCAGAATTCCTAGGGGCTCGTCCGGATCTACTGACACAGGCCCACGCAGAAAAATGACCAGCCAGTTTCATATGAGGCGACAGACAATAGCCTGAATCCAGTCAGGGATTCAAACAGCCCACGCCTTCCCTCCAACACCACACACTGTGGTAGACAGAACAAACGGCCCCCAAAGATGTCCACATCCGAATCCTGAAACCCTGTGAATGGTACCTTACATGGCAAAAGGGACTTCACAGATGTGATTATGTTAAAGATCTTGAGATGGGGGGAGTATCCCGGAAAATCCAGGTGGGACTGATGCAACCACAAGGATCTTCATGAGAGGGAGGTAGGAGGGTCAGAGTGGGAGGAGGTATGACAATGGAAGCAGAGATCAGGGTAATGCGCTTGAAGATGGAGGAAGGAGCCATAAGCCAAGAATGCCAGTGGCCTCTAGAAGCTGGAAAAGGTGAAGAAACAGATTCTTCCATCAAGTCTCCAAAAGGACCTACCCCTGCTAACATCTGTTAACTTAAAAATAAAAGGCCTTTCACAATGAGAGGCAAACAAGCATTTATTTGAGATCAAAGAATAGCTGGGATGCACTGATTCAGGTAGAAGTCCAAACGGTGTTCCGATTAGGAGATGAAGGCGAGGGGTATTTATGACAAAGGGAAGGGGAACAATTACATCCTTGGAAAGAAGTCATTTCTATCGGTGCAGATAACAATGATATTAGTTCTAAATAATGTTTTTAATTTTCAGTTCGATAGTCATCAATTCCGTAGCCATAATATCTGCTTTCCTGTTATCCCTGCAAACAGTTTATTTTGGATGCACTGTTTCCCTAGGCCCAGTCCAAATGTTATTTTGCCTTATTTTAACATTTCCAAGGTCTGAGGTATCATATATGTGAGGCAGTTCCTCTGGCAAGGCAGCTCTGGCTTCATTTTAAAGTGGCCCATTTATATTATTGCTTATAAGCCCATAAGACCCATTTTGGACTTCTGACCTCCAGAACTGTAAGAGAATAAATTTATGCTATTTTAAGCCACTCGGTTTGTTACAGCAGCAATAGGAAACTAATCAGCCTCCCAGAGGTTTCTGCAGGCCCTCGAGCCAACCAGCCCCAAGGGGAACAGCCGAAGCCAACCCAGACCCATGCAGCATCTCTGGAGAAGCTCCTGAAGCTGAGTGGCTTTGGAAAACGCTGGTGTGTAAACAAGACTCTTTCATGGAGGTGACCTCTCAGAACCTGTAATGTGTTTATCAGTCTAGTGAGCCTTCAAGAAAAGGTGTGTGCAGAGGATTTCGATGCTCTAACTGCTCTAACAATGCTCTAACTGTGAAACTTTTCAAAGTGATGACTCGGCTATCCTTTGGTTGGGTGTTCTGTGAAGGATTAACCACTTCTACCCGGCCTAATCATCTTTATCCTGTGACCTCCTCTGCTCAGGGGCCAGCACTGCCTGGAGAGTGGCGTGATGAAGGACCCAGAGGACAAAGGCAGAAGAAGTCTCGGCTCTTACATTTCAAAAAGGCACAGTCCAGGTGTGCAGCTGATTGTGCTGAGCCGGCACACCCTTCCTAACACACACACACACACACACACACACACACACACACACACACACACACACTCCCTGTCCCTCTCCCTCTCTCCTCAATTCTCCAAACTGGCCAGGGGAGAGATGGTAGAGAGCAGTGAATGAGAAAGCTTGCATTCGATTGTGTTGCTGGGAAAATGCAGTGGATTCTGCCGGGCCCGTACACACACCTCTCAGCTGAATAAGAGAGAGGGGAGAGGAGAAGGCATATATGTGTGGGGGAAAAATTCTTGAACCCCTTAAATTCTGATGGCTTGAAAGTGGAAAAGAGTATCACCTTCCATTCTGCATTTATGCCCTGGGTGGCAGTGAGCTGCTCAGAGCATCCTGTGTGGCCTGGGATAGCAGAGACAGGTGCTGCCTGGATGTCTGGTCGGGTAGGCTTGTGATCTCAAGACCTCTAAGGCAGAGGCATGACTTAGAGAAGGACAGCCTCAGGGTCCAGGGTGCCCGGCTTCGGCAGATTCCCTTACTCACATGTGACCTGGAAGTGGACTCCCAGGAATCACTCTGAATTTAGACACTGAAAATCGGGGATCACACCAGCTCAGCTGGGGAGGGCAGGTCCTCTCTCACGCTCTTGGATCATTTAAGGCTCCTGGAGTACTGTGTAACTTTCGGAACCATTTGAAGTCCAGTAATAACCAACATGTAATTTCTAGCCCAGTGAAACTGGCAATTGGAAAAGCAATTAACTGGCAGACCCAAGTTTATGAATTGAGTGGCAAACCTGCTAGATATCTGAATACCTACACTGCTCCAGGTATTGAAGGAGAAAGCCTGGCTTGCCCCCCTTCCCTTAACATATGCTTTATTGTTCACAGTCAGTGAAGACACTTGACAGCCTGAGAGCTCTGCAGCCACTTTGCTTCTAGATCAAAGTCTGCATGTTGACCAGGGTCAACACTCCTAACAGCTCCCTCCCCTAAGAGCTCTCTGCCAGCTCCTCTACCTCCAGGCTTATGAGTGTTGCAGGAACACAGGGAGCCTCAGGAAGAATTGGGGCTGGGAGTCTAAAGGCCACCAGGAACTCACTCTTTTGTGTAACAAATATTTACTGGTCACCTATCCCAATTGTAGGTGCAGGGGCTATAGCAGGGAAGGAAATAAACAAGGAGCATGCCATTCCAGAGCCAACACTCTAGTGGAACAGAGAAAGACAACAATAGACAATATTATATTTGTGAGTGGAAAGCACCGTGAAGACACTGTAGCATGACAGTGGGATAGAGGTGATAGGCTGAGAGGTGGGCAGAGCGTAGCTGGGAGAGCAACTTGGTGGAAAAGTGAAGCCCTGTGAGTGTGAAGGCTCTGAGGGGGATCCAGCTTGGAGGGTCCCAGGAAAGGCAAGTGCCAGTAGAAGGAGGGAGTGTAGCAGGAAGGGCAGGGGCCATTTCAAATGGGCATGCCAACTAGAACCAGAAGCTGAGCTTTCATTCTAAGGCTGATGAAAGACATTGGAGGGTTTCAAGGAGGGGAGGGACATGATTTGATTCATGTTTTTGAATGCTCACTCCAGACCTCCAGTCAAGATGATGGAGTAGGTAAACACTGTGCTTGCCTCCCCCAACAACCTCATTAAAATTACAACTAAATTATAGAACAACTATTCTTGAAAATCACTAGAAGACTAGTTAAACAGAACTTCTCTAACCAAAGATATAAAGAAGCAGCCACATCGAGACTGGTGGAAGGGACAGTCCACAGAATGGACTGGTCCCATACCTACGTGTGGCGACTAAAAATTGAGACGATATCGTGGCTGTGGAGGTCCCCTGAGGAGTGAGGGGTCCCAGCTTCACACCAGGCTCCCAAGCCTGGAGCACCAGTGCCCAACATCTAGCTGTGAAAATCAGTGGGGAATCCATCAAGGTGAGACAAAGGGCTGCTGTAAACCCAGGCGTCCTCTGAAACAGACCACACACAGACTCACTCACAAATACTTGCCATAAGCTCCAGAGAAGGGACAGCAGTTCCTCCCCAGGGATATATGGGGAGGAACTGAATTGTTTGGCTTCGGGGTGAAGGCTGGAGGAGCAGCTCTCTCACAGACAGAAGTACTGGCAGGTGCCATTGTTCCTTTGTTGAACCTTCCCTCACCCCCACAGCCAGCAGGTGCGGACGGGTAACATATCACTGCTTACCCTACCCAGGTGATTCCCTGAGACCTCACCCCCACTCAACTCATGCACAGGCTTGAACTTCTTTCAGCAGCTGTTTCTCACAAACTACTGGCCTCAGGTCACACTGCAGCCTTTCTTAAAATCTCTCAAAGGTCCACAACCCCCAAACAAGCAGCATCTGGCCTTGGCGTACCCTGTACCTCTTGCTAAGTGGCTCCCAGCACTAGTGGCAATGGTCTCGGTTTGCAGCATAGCTTCTCCCAGGCACTTCCAAGTCTAGCACAGGCAACTGCCAACCACGGATCACTTTGTAGCTCCTACCAGGTGGCCCTGAGCCAGGCACAGGCAGCGGCTGACCTTGGTCTGCCCTGTAGCCCTTCCCAAGTGGTCCCAGAACCAAGACACCCAGTGGCTAGCTTCAGACGACACCAGAGCACCACCCAATTTACTTTACAAATGACACACCCAAAAGGTGGACTAGGCATGTACCAGATCCCCGTTAAAGCAAACCCTGCCTCATGGGGTCAGCCCCTACATAATGGCTCCTCCACTATAGTCATGGCTAGTCCTTGCAGCCAATAAATATGGGGATGATCCCCTTCATTAAAGTGCCAACAACAATTAAGGCTCAATGACAATAGGAGGGCACACACAACCCACACAAAGGGCACATCTGGAGCACCTGGCTCAAGTGACCAGGAGGAATGTGCCACTAGGACCCACAAGACACTTACTACACAAGGCCACTCTACCAAGATCAGGAGACATAACGGTTTGACCTAATACATAGAGAGAAACAGAGAGAGACAGCTGAAATAGAGTGACAAACAAACATGAAAGAACAGAATGAAAGAACAGAACAAAGCTTCAGAAAAAACACTATACAAAATGCAGACAAGCAATCTACCAGATGCAGAGTTCAAAACACTGATCATAAGGGTGCTTAATCATATCAGTGAGAACTTCAACAAAGAGATAGGAAACATAAAAAAGAACCAATCAGAAATGAAGAATATACTAACTGAAATGAAAAATGCATTAGAGGGGATCAACAGTAGATTAGATGAAGCAGAAGATTGAATCAATGATTTGAAAGATATGGTAGCTGAAAACACCCAATCAGGACAGTGAAAAGAAAAAGGAATTTAAAAAGTGAGGATAGTTTAAGGAGCCTCTGGGACAACATCAAGCATATCAACATTCACATCACAGGGGTACCAGAAGGAGAAGAGAGAGAGTAAGGAATTGAAAACCTATTTGAAGATATAGTGATGGAAAACCTCCCTAACGTGGTGAAGGAAATGAACAGACAAGCCCAGAATGCACAGAGCCCAAACAAGATGAACTCAAGAAGCCCACACCATGACACATCATAATTTAAATGCCACGGGTTAAAGACACAGAATCTTAAAAGCAGTGAAAAAAAGCAGTTCGCTACCTACCAGGGAGCTCCCATAAGACTATCAGCTGATTTCTTGACAGATACTTTGCAGGCCAGGAGAGACTGGCCAAAAATATTTAGTGATGAAAAGCAAGGACCTACAACTAAGATTCCTCTACCCAGCAAAGCTATCATCTAGAATTGAAGGATAGATAAAAAGCTTCCCAGACAAGAAAAAGCTAAAGGAGTTCATCACCACCAAAACGATATTATAAGAAATGTTAAAGGGACTTCTTTAAGAGGAAGGAAAAAAAAGATAAAAAATATAAATAATAAAATGGCAATAACTGTATGTCTATCAACAATTACTTTAAATATAAATGGATTAAAATCTCCAATCAGAAGATATAAAGTGGCTGAATGGATAAGAAAACAAGACCCACACATATACTGTCTACAAGAGACCCACTTCAGATCGAAAGATACACACAGACTGAAAGTAAAGGGATGCAAAAAGATATTTCATGCAAAAGAAAACAAAACAAAACAAAAGCTGTGGTAGCAATACTTATATCAGACAAAATAGGTTTAAACAAAGTCTACAAGAGTCAAAGAAGGACATTTCATATACAGTAGTCAAGCTATGGAAGCAACCTAAATGTCCATTGATAGATGAATGGATAAAGAAGAGGTGTACATATATACAAGAGAATATTACTGATCCATAAAAAAGAATGAAACCTTACCATTTGCAACAACCTGAATGATTCTAGAGGGTATTATGCTAAGTGAAATAAGTCATACAGAAAAAGACAAATACCAGATGATTTCACTTATATGTGGAATTTAAAAAACAAACCAAACAACAACAACAAAAAGAGAAACAGATTCATACACACAGAAAACAAACTGACGCTTGGGAGGTGGGTAAAAAATAAGAAGGGTTTAAGAAGTACAAATTGATAGATACAAAATAGTCACAGGGACATAAAGGACAGCATAGGGAATATAGTCAATAATATCTTAATAACTATGTATGGTGCCAGGTAGGTGCAAGACTTATGCTGTACACCTGAAACTAATATAATATTGTTATGGACAAATCCCAAAAGCTCCAAAAATCAGACCAGTGAAAATCCAAGCAATAACCCAGAGAGAAAGAGAACTCAGTTTTATTGCACTGGTGGTCCCAGAAGAGCTAGTGCTCTGAAGATCTGGATCCTCAGCTTGGGGAAAAATTTTCTTTTATATCACCACCATTACAGTTAGCTAATTGGTTGATTTGTTCTCAGGTGGTTAAAGATTGTGAGAGTTGCTATGGGCGTTTAAACAGGAACTTAGGCAATTCATGTTATTTAGACAAAGTTCTCCTAAGGGGAGGGCGAATCTGCATGTTTACAGAAGCTGACCACGAGGTTAGCCATTTGGGTGGAAAATTCCTGAAATTTCCTCTTCAATATTGAATAACAACTGTAACTGAAAAAAAGAAAAAGATCACTCCAGCTGCTCTACAGAGAGTGGATTGCTGCAAAGCGACTCAGCGGGGAGAGGTGTGGGCAGGACGGTGGAGCAGTGATGCAGTAGAGAGAGGAGTAAGGACGGCTTCTTTGCTTTGGCCTAATCAAGATGGGGACCCTGGCGAGCAGCAAGTGTGATGGGGCTGTCAAGATCTTGCCTCCCATCCTGCGTCTCCCCAGCATCTGCTGCTGTCTTTTCTCTCTCCGATCTGGCCTACTCTGTCCCTGCTCCAGCAGAGCGTGGCTGCCCCAGTGCGGTCTCCAGTCCAACCTCATGGAGGGGCCGAGTCCTCTTTCAGTCTTATTTTCTCTGAAGTCTTTGGCTTGTTCCTGGCTTCCCTGTGCAGTGTTTACACAGTGTTTAGGATTTCCCCCTGGGCCAGCCCTGCCCCTGCCCCAGCCGCTCAGACTGCTTATGGGTCAGGCGCCCCAGACTCCACTTGTCCAGGAGACAAGCCTGCACCTGCAGAAGGTTAACGGCTAACCTCACCCCTCAGCAGAGCCCTGAAGAAGCCCAAGACCAAGTAAACCTGAACACCTCTCCCAACTGCCCTCCAGTCATTAATTGCACTTTAGTGACTCTCACACTGATCCCCTTCCCCGCTTCCCACTCCTTTGGCTTCACCCAGACCTTCTCAGAGCTCACCCAAGTTGCACCTGGCACAAAGAAGATGTTAAGTATATGTTTGCTGAACCACCATGAAAGTCTTGTCTGTTATCCATCTAGTCTTACCTGGCTTAAGACACTGTAGTTTCATTTCGTCTGAAAAACTACACAAAATAGTCTAGAACTGGCTTTGATCCAAAGCCTGTTTTAAGTCCTGGTGCAAAATACAGGAGGTAGCTCTCATTTTTCTACTAAAATGTAAAAACTATGCTGGGGGGATGTTTTTTGATATCATGCATATAGCATACTGAATCATTATTAAAATGCCTCTTGGACTCCTCACTAAGAACTTTATACCTGGATTTCCACAAAATAATGTCATTGGTTACCTAGTCCTTTGACCCTGACCTTGGTGATGAAAAGTTCTTTGACCTCCCTCCCTTCCTTTCTCACTTCATGTTAATTCACTATGTGGTATTGTTGAGGGGCCTTAGTAAGTGACATGTTAGGGAAGCAGCATGCTTGTGCATGTGCAGGCAAGGAGATGTACAAAGGATAGTCATCGCATCCCTGTTTGTACAGGGAAATGGGGAGAAAAATTGTGGTATGTGTCATCTAAAAAAGTACTCTGTACCATTCAAATTAATGAACTAGGTCTACGGGTAGACTTATATGGGGAACTCTCAAAACCACAATGCTGAGTGACAAATATCACGGACAGGCACATATAGTGAAATTGCTTTACATAAATTTTAAAAAGCAAAAAGTTTCCATATACTGCTGTAGGCATGGGCTTCTGTAGTCAGACTATAAACATGGTCAGGAGATTCACATCAAGTTCAAAACTGGTTTCATCTGAGGAGAAGGGGAAGAGAAAGAAATCTGGGAGAGTTTGAGAGGTATGTTATGAAGCACATATTCCAAAACGTCAGCAATGGTTAAATCTGGGTGGTGGGTACATGGGTTTTGTTTTATTCTCCATATTTTTAGATATGTTTTATATACATATATGACAATAATTCAACTTTGAGTTCTTAGTGTGAAAATAACCATAGACAAAAATATATGTATGGAGTTTTAAAAACGTAGTGGGTCTGGAGTTTGGGGAGAGGCCAGGGCTGAAGCGGGAGAGGTGGGGTTCGCCTTCCTCAAGAGCTGGGGTAAAGCCGTGGTGGGTGTGCTTGCCCAGGCCCTGTGCAGACCAGAGTCCTGATGAGAAGTGAGCAAAGGCCTTGGGAAACACTTATTTTTAAAGAAGGAGGTGGAGAAAGAGAAGACAGAGATGGGGAAAGGGGGAGGGCTCAGAGGAGAAACGAAGACAAGGAGCGATGTGTGTCTATGAAAGAAAAACGTTTAAAAAATTATCATAAAAAATATTAGCTGCTCATTACGGAGAAATACAGGCAATAACATGGTGAATCCATGTAGAGCCACTCTAAACCTCTCCTTGAATTAAATAATTGTCAAGATTTTGCCAAATTTGCTTCTTCTATTCCCTTTTCTTTTCCTCCTTTTCGGCTTGCTGAAGTGATTTAAAGCAACTCCCAGACGACATGTTTGTCCATCCTTGCAAACTGCACTATGCAGTTCTACAATAGCTGGACACTGAGGATGACCTTTAAAAGATGGACATGTCAGGAGCACTAAATGTTACAGGTGACTTGGAGAGAAGAGGCTGAAAGGGCTTTCACGAAAGTTCCAGGTGCCAGGATGGGGTATGTCTGCGGGTGCAGTGGGAGTGGGAGGAGGTGCTGGCCCTAGAGGTACCGCTGGGCTTGGCAGTAAGACTTTGTAAGGGCCTTTGATAACCAGCTACAAGAAAAGCAGCTCATTATTTCAGGAAGCGTGATGGTAAAAAGGAGAAAAAAAGAGTGGCATTGAGGATGGCAGCGATGAAGAAATTATTTTTAGTGTGGAGAGAGATCAATATTTGGAGGCTCAGATAACAGATACGAAAAAAGGAAGTAAAATTGATGGAAAAAATTTTCAGAGGGGCCGAAGTAAATGAGAGAAAGGGTATAGTGGGGTCAATTCTGCAATAATCAGGAATGAAGTTACTCCAATATCTAGAGGTGGGAGGGAAAACGGTTGAAGTTCTTTGAGGACACTGAATTTGCCCTTTGGGACATGAGAGTTTGGAGCTCCGTGTAAGTGATGAGATGAAGGGACAAGTCAGGACTGGGATTTATTGAGCACCTGCTGCAAGTCAGGTGAATTCTTGGTCTCATTTAATCCTCATTACACACTTTACAGCTCAGGAGAGTGGACTCAGAGATGTTAAGCACTTGCCCACACACGCTGAGTAAATAGCAGAACTGCTCTCACCACAGGCCCTTCCCTACAGCCCTGAGGAACCATTGTCCCTGAACCACAAGACTCCCTGAGGTGCTGCTCATCTTCCAGTAAACAGCCTGCTGGTTTGGCTCAGGCATGCACGGTACCTGGAAACCTGGGTGGCGTGGAAATGCCTGGAGGCTGAGGGACTCAGGAACTTTGAGGTGGCCTTCTGTTTTTCTTCTTGACTTATTATTGTGTCTGGAGTTCCTGTTCCTGTCCCTCGTGTGTGTGCGTGTGTGTATGTGCGTGTGTATGTGCGTGTGTGCATGTGTGTGTATGTGCGTGTGTGTGTATGTGCGTGTGTGTGTGTGTGTGTGCGCGCGCACGCGTGCATGTGCGTGTGCGTGTGTGCGTGTGCGTGTATGTGTGTGCGTGTGTGTATGTGCGTGTGTGTGCGTGTGTGCATGTATGTGTGTGTGTGTGTGTGTGGCGGGGGTGAGAATTATCTTCTCCCCTCAAGGTTCTTTCAGCTGGTCTGATACTCACATCTACATGAGACAGATTAACAAGAGAAAATGACCAAATTTAATTACATTCATATGTATGGGAACCCCACATGCAAGAAAGTCAGAGATCCCACATACATGAGAGTTTCAGGGACAGAAAATGAACACGAGGTAGATACAGCATTCTGAGCTAAGGTTGAGGTAAGGCACCCTTGGGCTTCAAAAGGGAAGAAGATCATTGCAGGACCATAAGAAGAGCAGAAGTTCAATAATTAGTAGTTTGTCCCACCCTATATATAGGTCAAAAAGGTGTGTCTTTGAGTATATATGGAGGTATATAAATAGTGGAGGAGACACAGGTCTGAAGCATGTGGAGCTTGAAGCTACTCTGTGAAGAATCTTCCCAATTATCAGGCTTGTAAAACTGTGAGCAGCAGACTTGATTCTCATTGATAGAAAGTCTCTACTGTCAGGAGTATACTTGATAATGCAGCATATACAATTATAAGCACATCACACATTATTTTATTTTTTGATGGCAATTGCAAGAAATATAGTTAATTGTACTTGCTGTGTTTTTAGGGCACAAATCAATAGTAGTACTACATATAGTGAGTGTGACTACGTGTAAAGTTGCATCTTCCTGCCTTTTAGATGTCAATAATGAAAATATTTCCATCAAGCATGCTGAAGAAAAATTGAATTATCTTTTACAAAAGTGTTGACATATGAAGAAATCATTAGAGCCCCCAAATATAGGATAAAAGTATTATATAAGTGTTTTAGTTCAGGAAAACATTGTTATTTTTCTGGATTGTTGGTGTTTGTGGTGTTTGTCGTGAAGACTTTTACATTCGAAATCATTACTTTTGTACCTAATTTTGTATTCGTAATTTTATAGTCTTGTTTCTTAAAGAGGATGCACCCAACCATATAAGCTTTAGGCCCCATGAAACCTGGATCTATCCCTAGCAGAGTAGTGAAGTCACAAACTGAAGTCACAGCCACTAACTGGCCCAATCAGGATTCAAATCCAGAGTTGAAGTGCTGGACTCGTGTTGCACCTCAGACTCCAACAGGTACCCATTCGCCTTGTTAAGGTGCAGATTTTGATTCAATAAATGTGGGCTGGGGCCCAGATGGTACAACTCTGCTACTCTGTGGGCCACACTCCGAGGAGCCAGGGCCTCTAAGCCGGTGTGCAGTTGGTTAGCCCTCACGCAGTATGATGACGTCACTATAATTGCTTCCTGATGAACAAGGTCTATATCACCCGATTCCCTCACTAACAATTCCTGTCCCCTCACTCCAGCTCTGGAGACATGTTTGGCATTAAGAAGTTTTTTGAACACCATGTTTCCTTCCAACTTTTTTCTTACATTTTTATGGAATTCTTACCATAGGCAGAGCATTTTCTGTGCAAGGGCGCATGTTCCCATCTGGTGGACGAGAACATTGTCATTTAGGAAGGTCATGTTACTTGCTGGAGGCAGCAGGGTCAGTGGGTGAACTCACATCTCCAGCCCCACTTTCTTGGCAGCAAGTTGGCTAAGTGGAGACTCAGCCCCGTGTCCCTAAGAGCATTCCCTTCAACCCCCTACCCTTGGTAGAGCTGCCCACACTGCTTCTCCCTCCAGGTCCTCTCTGCCTTGGGATTGGCCCTAGATGTAGTCTCAAGAGATGCAAGATGAGCAGGTGAGCAGGTGAGCTAGACTTTCCAGTGTGACAGATATGGCCGGGCTGACCTCTAGTTGCCTGGCTTTCTTCACCTTAAAAGAGTTCCTTAGCCTCACTGAGATTAACATCCTTGTCCATTAAATGGGCTTAATATGACTCAACTCATGGAGTTTTATGGGGAATAAATGAGGTGTTACATTAAGAGTTACATGATTACTACTTGTGTTGGCCCATAGCCAATGTGGAAATGGTCATTATCCCTGGGCTAAGCTGACCTTGACGATCAAGTGGTTATTACTTACAGCATGTATCCTGGACTTTCTTCTTCCTGATGTGTGTAGGAACAGACCGCATTAGAACACACAGACATCTAGAAACATTTCCAACTCTGCATAGTCCTAGGCAGAGGCTAAGGGCTTGATGTAAACTAATTGTTCTCTGGCAGATGTCAGCTTTGCCTGTCTGACTCTTAGTATGTGTGCAGCTGTGCAGCAGGCTGACAGCCTCTGGCATTCTCTTTCTGTTTTAGTCTACCCCAACACACCAAAAATCCCCAGCATGCTTCTTAATCACCCCAGGCCCACCTGATGACAACACACTGTGGTGATTTTACTTATTGTCTTAGAGCAATGTTATTTTCAGAGACTTCAGATGTTCGTCCTGTGGATACAATTTCCAGGAGAAAATGCCAACGAATGGAGACAGGCTGTGTTTCCTAGCTGTTCCGATCCTCTGGAGTGGGGCTCCTATTCATCAGCACTCCTTAGAAGGACATGCACCATAATGGCTGCGGACTCAGAGTCATCCTGCCTTGATTTCCATAGCCCAGACTGTAGGCTCTGTAGTTTGACTTCCATGTCTAGGTGCAGCCTGGCCTGGATTTGGGTTATTTTAAGCTACCCCTGCAATGCAGCTGCAAATCCAGAGAAACAGGAACACAAGACCTGCTCACCAGGGAAAAACTCGCTAAGCACACACTGTCACTGGCATAGAGAGCAGGCAGGCAGTATAATTACAGTCATTTCAAGAGATTCATTCTGCTGAATTGCCCCTTTGGGGGGCACCCCTCCCATTTCTTTGGTGCCAATACAATTAAAAAGAAAAAAACTTATAATAAATTTTAAAACATCACAAGTAAAAGCAAACTGTTTCACTTAGCTCCTTGGTTATTTGTTCAGGATTTTATGTATCTCATTAGAAATATTTTGCCATGGATTGACGCCCCTGGTCCTGCCCTTTTGGAGAAAGGGGGAGTCCAAGAGTAGAGGGAGGGTATGACCTCACCTGTCTTTCATCATGTGAAGCGTTAACTTTGGGATAACAATAGCACAGACTGAGCCTTGGGAATGCAATTTGCCCATTCATCTACTTCTTAATTTGGTGTCTGAATCAACAGGTTTTGGCCAGAAAGAGAGAGAGCTGTGGGATTCCTTTCCTTGGGAATCTTTGTTTAATGGGCATCTATTAGCACTGAATGACAGACAGAACCCTGGGCTCAAGAGGGTGAACTCTGAAGCCTCCAGTCAAGTTGGCGGAATAAGTAAATGCCATGCTCTCCTCTTTCCACCACCACATCAAAATTACAACTAAACTGCAGAACGACCACATTGAGAATTGCCTAAAGTCTAGCCGAACAGAAGCCCTGTAGCTAAGGCTATACAGAAGGAGATGCAGAATAGGCTTGTCCCAACCCAAATGTGATGGTTAAAAATCAGGAGGTATATCTCAGCTTGCAGTGGTCCCCCTGAAGGAGTCGAGAGTCTCAGCCACTGCAGCCCAGAGCACCAGTGCCAGGAAGAAAAGTCCCCATCACTTCTGGCTGTGAAACCTTAGAGATTGTGGCAATAACTGTATGTCTATTAACAATTACTTTAAATGTAGATGGATTAAATGCTTCCAAATGGTTAAAAATCAGGAGGTATATCTCAGCTTGCAGTGGTCCCCCTGAAGGAGTCGAGAGTCTCAGCCACTGCAGCCCAGAGCACCAGTGCCAGGAAGAAAAGTCCCCATCACTTCTGGCTGTGAAACCTTAGAGATTGTGGCAATAACTGTATGTCTATTAACAATTACTTTAAATGTAGATGGATTAAATGCTCCAATCAAAAGATAGTGTGGCTGAATGGATAAGAAAACAAGATCTATACACAGGCTGTCTGCAGGAGACTCGCTTTTGACTGAAAGACATACACAGACTGAAAGTTAAGGGATAGAAAAAGGTATTGCTTAAAAATAAAACAAAAACAAAAAAACACGAAAAAGCTGAGATAGCAATACTTATGCCAGACAAAAGACTTTAAAACAAAGGCTATAAATGGTGACAAAGAAAGATTCAGTAATTCCACTTCTAGATATTTATCCTAAGAAACATAAGAAACCTCAAACACTAATTTGAAAAGACATACGCATCTATATGTTCATTGTAGCATTATTTACAATAGCCAAGATGTAGAGGCAAAGTAAGTGTTCATCAGTAGATGAATAGATAAAGAAGATGTGGTACATGTATACGATGGGACATTACTCAGTCATAAAAGAGAATGAAATTTTGCCATCTACAGCAACATGGATGAACCCAGAGGGTATTATGTTGAGTGGAGTAAATCAGACAGAGAAAGACAAATACCATATGATTTCCCTTATACGTGGAATCTACAAACACACACACACACACAAAATAAACGAAACAGAAACAAACTCACAGATACAGCAAACATTGTGATGGTTACCAGATGGGAGGTGGGTTGTGTGAAGTGGAGAAGGGATTAAGAAGTACGAATTAGTAGTTACAAAATAGTCATGGAGATGTAAAGCGTAGCATAGGGAATAAAATCGATAATATTGTAACAACTATGTGGGGTGTCAGATGGGTACTAGATTTATCGAGGTGATCGTTCATAAGATACATAAATGTCTAATCACTATGTTGTACACCTGAAACTAATATAATATTGTATGTCAACTGTAATCAAATATAAAAATTATAAAAAATAAAATAAATAGAAATGAAGGCATCAAAAACATTTTTAAAAAGTAAAAAAGAAACTTCCAATCTGTTTTCCAAAGTGTTTGTAACATTTTACACTCTTTACAGGGACATATGAGAGTTCTAGTTACACCACATCCTCACCAGTGCTTAATATTATTAATCTTTTACTGTTTGTCATTTTACTGGGTATATAGTGGTCTTAATTTTCATGTCCCTGAACTAGAGATGTTGTACTACTTTTTGTGTTCTTGCTGCTCATTTATGTGTGTGTATTCTTTTTGTGATGTGTCTATTCAAACTTTATAAAATTTGGGTTATCTTTTTATTATTGACTTATACATATGAGTTCTCTGTCAGGTTTATGTATTACAAACATATTCTTCCAATCAGTCAAAAAAAAAAAAGATAAATTCCATAACTCCGAAGTTCCTTCTAATAATCATTTCCACCAGTCTACCTTTACAGATTCCTAACTGTTTCTTCTGCTTTATCCATTCATGTATTCATTTATCCATTCAACAAGAACTTTTATTTTATTATTATTTTTTTTATTTAAAAAAAAATTTTTTATAGTGACATTGGTTAATGAATCAACAAGCATTTTTAAAATGTGAACTACATGCATGACTGCCCAGGGCCCTGGGGATCCTGTTCCTCCATTTGCGTTTGAGGCAGTGGGGTGCAGACAGAGCAGTCAGTGCTGCTCTCAGGGGAGTCCAGGATCCATGGTGCATGGAGTGCACCTACTTAATCTAGCGGGGCAGACGAGGCTTCCAGGAAGGGAACTGCAAGCTACCTAGAAAGGAACTTTGGTGAAAGAACAGAGATGTTCAAAGGGAGATTTTTGAAAGTATGTCCAGTTGACGGACCATGGAAACCTCTTCCCAGTCTCCCGACATCTTTAGTGAGAGATCCATTTCCCTTGAGTGCATGATGGGCTGGGAACTCTGATGAGGATGCATAGGATGTGCTGACCTTTGCCTCAAAAAGGGCATTGGTGACACCTGAGGCTGCTGTGGGGGCTGCTGCTCCCAGGTGAGACAGAGAGGCTGTTTGCAGAGCAGTTGTAGGAAGCAACACAAAGAAAATGCACAAAAACCCAGTCACAGGAGCCCTGCATCCCTCTCCTCTAGTCTGTCACTTGTAAGTATTGACCGAATACCTGCTACCTGCACTGTTCTAAGTTCTGGGAGTACAGGCAGTGAACACATCTGGATTGCTGCCCTTTTGGACCTTTATGTAATGCCGAGGGAAGGGGGCAATCAACAAACAAGTAAATCCATGGTAAGTCAGATGGCCATGGACAAAGGCAAAGGAAACAAGACAGTGAGTGCAGGGATGAGGGTGGCGGGCGAGTAGCACCTGACAGGTGGCATCTGAGCAGACACAAAGGGAGTAAACCATGTGGATTCCTGAAGTTGGTGGGTCTGGGCAGTGGAAATGGTGAGTGCCAGTGCCAAGGCTGCAGTGGCTTGTCTTGTCTAGGGAGAGGCAGGAGTGTGGCAGGGGAGGCAGAGAGGGAGCTGGGCCCTGGGAGACAGAGAGCTCCCAGGGCTCTAAGTCTGAGCAAGATGAGGAGCCAGTGGAGGCCCAGGCGGAGAAGTGGCACGACGTGACACATTTAATGTGATCGTCCACTATCCGGTCAGTGGAGGCCCAGTCTTCAGAGCAGCAAACTGGTGCCTAGCAAAGAAAAGTCAGGGAAACTGATTAAGCAAAACTATTTAAAGAATGTCTAGTATGTGCAGGACATTCTGTGGGGTAGTTTGGTCCTTATCCTGAGGGAGCGAGCCCTCTGGGCGAGTGGAGGATACGTGCAAGCATGGAGACAACTCAGTGCAGGGCTGTACATCCTACAGGTTCAAGGAGGTGCAGAAACGGAGCCCCGAGCAGGTAAGTTTGCAGGGACAGGTAAGAGGGGCCCTCACTGTGTGCCCATACTGCCTTGGGTCTTCTTCCAGAGATGGGGTGAGCATGCTTTGCTTGCTTGCAGGGTAGTCGAGGATCATGTTAGGCAGAGGCGAGCCATTCTGCTCTTTCCTGAAGGGTTAAACCAGAAAGCACGATAGTCTCATTTGGGAGGAACTAAGTAAACATTTTCCGATAAAGCAAAAGTCAATAAGAAAAACTGAATCTTATTTATAAAACTACCTGTCAGGCTTTGCCATGGAGAGTGATCTCAGTCGAGCATTCCAATCAATGATTTCAGACCACAAGCACTGAAACACCAGAGTAATAAGGTGGTGATTGCTTCAGTTAGCTATTGTTCCTTAACAAATGAGCCCCAAAGTCAGCTCCTCAGGTCCTTCTGGGCGTCTTGCCTGGGCTCACT